>NC_028641.1:74652051-74693742 GCF_001406875.1 Solanum pennellii
AATCCCGATTTTTTTTTAAAGTTTTTTTTTTATTTTTATAATAAAATAAAACTAAATGAAGCATTTTTAACAGATTTCATCTAAAAAAGAACTAAAATATTTTCTCCATATTGAATTCTTAAGTAAATAACTATTTATTCATGAAATATTGGTAAACTAATATTTTATGATTACCCATTTTATGTTTACCTATTTTCACTCCGCCCATGTTTAACCCAACCCGCCCATTTGGTTAACACATATATCTGGCTTGCCATACATATCTTCTTTAGAGAAAAGTGTTATTTCTTCTAGTCCAAGCAAAAATTAAAGACAGCAGTGCAATGGTTAAATATACATCAACCACCTTATTTCAAATGATTAATCCTTTTCATCTTTTTATCATTAATTAACTAGAATACCCTTACTGTTAAATAATTGAGAGCATACAATAAGAAATATGTTACACTGACTCAACCCAAACTTATAAGAAATAATTACTCAATTTTATAGAATAAAACGAACTGCTCACTTCTGGAAAAACATTAGTAATCCATGGCATTTCATCATACAAGCGATATAAGTTTATCAAACTACCATATAACAAATTTATAGATATGTTGGTTGTCTTTGTCACACTAAATTAGTAACAGGAATAACACTCCGCCCGTATAGTCCTATGAATTTCATCACAGTTCGAATAGTAAACAAGAAGCACAATACTTCCATTTACATACTAAAGTAAGCATTCAACATGATTTATCCAAAAGCATACCACCTGGAAAAGTTACAACAATTGAAAACTGAAGAAAATTAAACACCAACCCAGAAAAACCAGTTAAAGCAATATAATGCATCTTTACAAAGTTGTCTACAAAATATCCTCAACTTGCTGCCTAACTGCAAAAAATGCCTTTTTCTAAAAGAATATTACAAGGAGAGATATCAACACACTATGACACACAACAGAAACAATTATTTTCTCATAGTCTCCACTTGTGCCCTCCTCTTCAGAAACTAACTGCAAGGTACTGGAGAAACATCAGAGGGGGAGACTAAATAAAATAAAATTTAAAAAAGCCCGATTGTGTCCTTTCTTCATAATGCTTTGTTTACACCAGAGGATAACACCGTCAGATTAGTAGGAACCCATTGGTGGCATGCCAAATGGAGGCATCGGAGGCATTCCCATTCCACCCATTTGAGGTGGTGGCGGAGCAAAACCTCCACCCATACCAGCACCGCCCATACCTGGCATTGGCGGAGCAGGCAAAGCCAGAGGAAGCAGCTGAGCATACATATTCTGCAACCAAAAAAAAAGAAAGGATTAGCAAAGCCCGGTTGAGAAGATAATTACATAAACCAGATGGTCAATTTGACACAGCCGTGCATGTGATGTGGTACTTGTCATAACATTACCAAAACAATCTGCAACTTCTCTTACCTCCAAGGCTAAAAAAGAAGGAAAATAGGCAAAATACATTCATAATAGATAAGTCAATAACTACCTGCTGCTTCATAACATCCTTCTCTTCATTCTCTTTGGCTTTTGCTTCTTTTTGAGCCTCAATCTTATCTTTTATCAGCTCATCTACCTTGCCAGTGTATTCACGGATAAACTGTGCCAGGGAGGACCCAAATTAGAATGTGGATGAATATAGCACTGAACTACTAAAAAATCAAAAAGCCTAAGGCAGACAGCAAAATGACGAGGGGGAACAAAAGAGAAGGTAGAAGGTATTCATTAGAGAGGCGTATCTAAAAAGTCATGAAAAGTTTCAGATACTTCCCTCAAACATAATGAAATATATAAATCAGGACTAGCACTATACAGAGGTTACTAAAGAAATAATTATGTTCTAATAACTAATAAAAACAATTATCATGTTTCAAAGATGCTGGGGCAGGTCAAGGGTTAGGATGTAGACTTGTCAAACAAGTGACTGATACTAGTCTCAAATTGGTGATCGGATTTACTTGCACAGAAGTCTACTTTAAAGATATAAGAGAATTCAATTTGTTGCGTGACACCCATCAAAATATAAAAGACTTTATCAATACGTTTACCAGAGGAAAGGGCACAACTACCTAAAAGTAGATGACGAAATAGGCACATGCAAGAATGCAGAGACAGACATGGAAGGAAAGGAGATCAGAGGGTACCTGTAATAGATAAGGGAATGCGAAGTCGATCATATTGTTCATCCATGCTAGCTCAAGGGCAACATCTGCGCGGATCAAATCATAACAAACAAATAGGCATGATGCAAAGCATTCTTTCTTTCCCTGCAAAAGCATACAACAAGAAATATAAGATTGAATGCATTTTCCACCACAGAAAAATTTACAGATTAGATGAGCTTTAACCAAATGCAAATTTAATGCAATCAAAGTTACTCTACTCTTGGACTAGCAATATCATTTCCAAGAAAAATTTAATATGATCTACTTCACAAACAAAAACAATCTCCTTGTTCTTTATTTATTGATGACAACTATGCATATGCAATCCCCAGAAAGCATAGCCAGTACCAAGCCAGATAACCGAAGGTTGTGATGATTTACAGCCAACAGAAAAATAGTCAAGTTAAATCCATATAGCTGATCCCAACTAGTTCGAGATTGAATTGCTTCATTGATTACAAGTGTGAGAAACGTAAACAATAAAAGGTTCAAATAACAAATTACTAGGATCTCCAAGGCGCCAGAATATTTATCCCCACAACCACACCTAACCTTCATGATTTATAAGAGTAATTATGTACTCATGTATTATCTTAGATGCAAATGCCCCAGAGTTAGTTGAAACATTTGCATTCAGTAACTACCAACTAGTTGGAAAAGCTTATAGCCCAGTTGAAAGATAAAGCTTATATCCCAGTTGAAACATTTGCATTAAGTCTATTACTTGCTAAAGTTTTTTTGTTTGTTTAAAGATTTTATGCCCTAGTGATGATAAGTATGAGACCTAGAGAACCCGAGAGTAAACCTGTAAGTTCTCTTAGAACATTCAAAAGTATTGGAATCAAACAAGTCCAAATTGAGCAAAACAGATATTGATGAATCATTTAACTAGTCCAACTATTTTTAGATTATGACGTAGTTGGTACTTGGTAGGGTTGGGGAAGAAGTGGAGGATAGGTACGGCTGAATCTTGAATCCTAACCACAGATACCTGTTCAATGAAGTAAACAAGCAACTCCTCAGCAAGTTCACGATCCCCAGATTGTGAGGCTGTTTCCATTGCATCTTTGTAAAGATTATCTTTCTTCGATAGAGCAATGGATTGCTTCCACCGTCCAGCCTTTTTATAAATAGAAGCAGCAACACGCCTCATCTCAAGGAGCTCATGTTTCTCTATCTGCTCAAACAGAAAAACAAGAAATGGAACTATTATCAGGCATATGATAACTACGAAGAAAGACAACTTAGTGCAACCAGCCATCACCTTCTGTGCAAGCCCAATCTGATCAAAGCTATCATGCAATTCAATTGATTCACGTAGTCTATCATAGTCTTCCTCTTCAACATATATCTCGTTAAGGGCCTCATTCACAGCAGAAACATTGTTGCTTTGAACAGCAATCATATAAGGCTTCACTAGGCGAAGGTGACCCGCCTGGTATCATTCCCACAAAAAATGAAGGGTTAATACGGACATATAACAAAGAGTAAGCAAGAAAATCCTTGTAAGTAAAGGGTTTCAATGACAAAGTGAGACCTTTCTCATTATATCCACTACACGTGTGTGGTCCACCCTGAGTGCTAGAACATTTAAAAGATCATTGATCAGATCAGGATGCTCTTGCAAATAGAAGTGGACGGCCTTGTAATAAAGTTCCACATTAGCAACTTTCACAACTATATCTTTGAACTGCATATGATCCCAAGCATCTGGAGAATGATTCATAACAGTAGTGGCAGCATTATCAAATTCATCATATTGGATATACAAATACGTGAGTTCCTTCCAGTGTTGCTGCTCATCACAGGCACGAATAAGTTTTGGAATGTTGAGACGGGTGGAGAATAATTTTATGTGCTCCATGAGCTTCTCATGACGGTATCTGGCATATAGAACACCAAGTTCTGTAAAGATACCCATATGGGCGCGCTCCAACCCAAGCCCACTCTCCATAAGAGAGATTAATTCATTGAAACATCCTCTGTTTTGGTAAAATTCACTCACTTCCTCCAAATCATCTACCTGCAAAATCAAAAAAAGATACCACCTATCACCAGTAGTCCAGAAGATCCCCCGACATTTTCAATGAGCAAGTTCAAAAGAAATATTGACAAGCACAATAGTAGAGAGAAGCAGCAGTTACCTGCACTATAATGTTAAGCCCACAAATTTGAGCTAAACGGAACTCCTCAGCATCAACACAAGCAAAGCAGACTTCTTTCCATGTTTTTGCACTGTTCGCTTTACGGGCTGCATCAACAGCACCTTGGAATTGATTCAACTTTATAAGAGTGCTTGCCAACTTAGCCCAATTAGAAATAAAAGCAAATATGATCTTTGCAGCCTCATACAACGCTCCATCATACAAGCGATCACCAACATTTGGTAGATTAGCAACATTTGGCATTAAAATGAATTCTTCAATTTCGCCCAATCGATCAATCTTAGCATAAGCATAAATGAGTTCACTGTCAACCTTGGGTTCCTTAGTCTTTTGCCTTACCATCAGCAAATACTTCACTAAGTCATGATAAACATCTGCATCTTCTGCAGCATGAATGACATCCAAGAATTGGGTAGCATCATCTGCCCGAATAAATGATTCAATAGCATCACTCACTAATCCCTCTCTGAGTTGAGCTTTGGCAACCTGGCTCCAAACAGCATCTTCTTCAACTCGGAATGCAAACTCCACAGCACGATTTATATCACGGATGCTGTCAAGCAGAACATTGACAGCCTGAACATTCAAGTTGAACTTCTTGAAGATCGCAAAAGCTTCTTCATAGAGCTGTGCTTCAACAGCAACCTCCCCAACCGCAGGACCATCAAAATTATCAAGCCTATTGATATAGTCCATAACTCTAGATGGATCAGCTTTAATGGCTGTCAAGATAAGCAAATTCTGCAGATTAAAGTTCCCACTAAATGCAGAGTTTTGGAGCACAATCTTTTCAAGAAGTTCAATCAGTTCATGAGGAAGATCAGCTGTCATGAACGCTTTAACAGCTGCAGAAACTTGTTCTGGACTCTTGCTTTCAGGCAGAGCAGTGGAGACAACTTGATCTATGAGCTGCCTTCTAAACTCATTCTCAGGGATAAGAACTTTATCCCAAAGATCACCATCCATCCTCTCAACGACATACCTATAAATATTATAATAGGGTTATTCATCTTCAGAAATCTTATAAGTGATAAACCAACACTTGGAGACTAACAGAAAAAACAAACCTGGCTTGAAGTTTGAACAGAGAGTTCTTATTTGTTACATTAATAAGTTCATCATCACATTGCCCTCTTCTATAGGCCACAACAGCAAGAGTCGGATCACGCTTCTCACAATATTTACCCACAACACGAGAGTCATAATATGGGTTGGTCGTGAGGAAATGCTCTGGGTTATTATTGCTCTCTATGATGATCTTACCAAGAGCATTGTGTACATGCACATCTTGGCTTCCTTCACTCACAAGATGCTCCAAAAACTGTGTAAGCAGTCGCAGTCGGTTCCTGACAACCAATAGATAAGTTTAAGAGACATATTAAACTGACAATCTAAAAGTAGTTGTAACAGAGATAGACAAAAACCTTTTTTCACATTCAGCCACAAGGGGCTCAACAGGAAGCAGAGAACGAACAGAAAGGATCAAGCCTTTAATGAAATCCTCTGGACACTCGTCATCTAAAAGCTGCCCCACAACTAAAGGAGCATTTCCTGGATTGACCTATTATATTAAGTATTAAAGCTTGTAAGTCACATGATTGAAAACATTTCAACAAAGCAAGCACTAAAAAGAAGTTACCAACCTTTTGAACATAACCCTCAATATATCGTAGCATATTGTTAGTGTACAGATAGTGTGTGAGATCAGGAACAAAACCAAAGCGGTCGCAAACATTGATCAGAGGTCGGGCATCAGGAAGTTTGGCTTCCATCAAGAAGTTCTTTGTCTTTTCAGGGTCGTAGAAGTTAGATTCTCTTGTCACGCGCTCAACCTCCTTGATTTGTCCAGTCCTGGCAGCTGCTTCGATATACTTAAAGTGGATATCAGGATCCTCACTGCACAGGGCCCAAGAAAATCATTTATTGTCAAACAAGAAAAATTAGCCCAGTCCAAAATGTCCTAGCACGAGTACAGACCTCGAACTCAAATATGATCCCAAGAAGAAGTACAACCCATCGTACGACTTGAACTGCTCAAAAAGCTTAATGCAGGCATCAATACCCAACTGTTCACAGTACTCCTTCGCAACCTGATATTAATGCAAGCACAACCAAGTCCCTCGTTACATGTATTTCACAATTCACGAGAACCAATCAGATGCATCATTACAAGTATGTCACAATTCCCAAGAATCAGCTATGCCAATATCAAGCACCAAACTCTTCAGGAATAAGTAAATAACTACCTGAACTATTATTTGAAGGTTGCCTTTGATATTGATCACCAGAAGGTCCTTCATGCACTCAAGCGCCCATTCACGTGAGACAGTCCCAAAGAACTCAACCAGAGCCTGAAACACACAACATAGATAAATACACGCCCGACAACCCTCAACAGTAAGTCAATACGACCACAGTAAGTCAATACGACCACGGGAGTATACCGACCTGAGGCTCAATGGCATGTGTATTAACAATTACGCGCTTGATATCAGGTAGTTCACTGTAGTGCTGCAAAAACAGACATAATTAACCAACATTGTGATCATATCGTATGGGAAGTTAAGCTCAAAAAAGCTGAAAACCAGTCAAACCTGCAAAGCCCGAATATAAAGACCAGCTTTTTCACAAAGCTGAGCAATTCGTGGTCGATCATAATGACTGAACATTCCATTGGCTAATATAGCATCAGCAACATTTGGGAAAGTCACAAGGTTGATTTCCAAGACCTGTATACAAGAAAGTTACAGCCAAAGAAAAATGTATAAGCAGAAAGATGTCGCTTAATGAGAAGGGAACAGATACCTTAGTCTGCAGGTAACCATGCTCTGGAAGGTTAGGCTTCAGAACATCCAACAAAAATGCTGTTGCCTCACGGATCATGTTCCTCTGATATCAAAACAGAAAGAGAGAATCATTATCAACTGGTAAATTGCACCTCCAAAAATTATTCAAAGGCTTCTGAGCCACATCAGTCGTTTAGCATCATCAACAGTAACTAACCTGAAGAAATAGGTCGGTGATTGTATTGTAATCAACAGGACAACCTCCCTCCATTTGAGACATCATGAGCGCAAAATTAACAGCACCCTGCACATAAAGACAATTATTCAACTTCAACCTAAACTAAGCACCATGTCTTGATTATTTTTTTTGAGATGAAAAAGCCCCGTGTCCAATTACTTTGCTTGAATTTAGTGTCAGGATAGAAGATGTAACTTCCCCAATGTAGGAATAATACTTCATGAGTGATACAGAATTAAATATGCAACTCTCTCCTAGATCAAAGGAAAGCAAGAAATACCTATCAGGCTGAATTTGACATAGAAACTACGAGTTAATCCCGTTAAACTGGCTGAATGAATTTAGCACCCCGAAATTTTTCCAAATTTAAAAATGCATTTGGCAGCCCAGCGGAAGCTATTTGTTATCACTCCTCAGTCATCGCATAATTACAGCAGTAGTTATTAGTTTTTTCTTTTTAGTAGTAGTTATTGTCATGTCCTAGTTTCTAGGGGTAGTTATCTTATAAGTGTTGCATTTAAACTATATATTCTTCCCAGAAAATACAGGCAGAAAAGCAATTATGGTTTTAGAGTACTTTTAACTCGAGATTGTCATTCTCTCTTAATGAACCAACACCATAGGTCGTAGGAAGAGAACTCCAGATTTTATCTTGTAACAGGGGACCATAACACTATTTTATTCATTTTTCATGTCAACTCAAGAGTGGATGCTGATAAAAAGGTATAGTTATTATTGGTAAATATTTGTACAATGTAAATTGGATGTGTCTGGAAGTATGAACAAAGGCTAAAACTGCCCTCTATGGGCTCGCACAGAAACTCCATAAAACGAGGCACATGTTTATGTGAATGGGGACCAGTTTTGTGGATGAAGAAAAGCCACTAATTTTTTGCAAGTCTCTGAGAGCTTTTTGAAGGGGAATTAACCTAGGATTCTACTACACCATACAAGTTATGATTGCAATCAAGTATTGTGTTGTATCAAGTTAATTAACACCCATGAACCATGAAAATTTCAAAAGTCCACCATAATCATCAATGCCCAATGGCTAGAGGTTTGCGCATTGGCTTCCAGAGCAACTGTTTCAGAGTATTGAACATAGTTATTGGAGAATTTATTGATGGAATGGTAAGTAGCCACTTGTTACATTAAAGGAGTTTGGTGATAGAGATGGGTTATTGTAATAAATTAAATAGGTGAATAATAGTCTTAAATAAACTAAATTCGTGACTTAAGCCTTAGATTTTATCCCTTAATATTTAAATATTGTGAGTTGTTGGAAACCCGGGAAACTTGAAGAAGTGAATTCAATATATAGCTTGGGCAAGTTACAACTAACCTATTAAATATGAATTTTGACTTAATCATGTATTCCAAGTGTTTAACTGAATGCCTAAAAGTTGTTTTGTGGCTAAGTAATTATGGGAGCAAGCAAGTGCCTAATCACCATAGTTGAACTCCAATTCCTAAAGTTAGCCTTATGTGATTTTTTTGGTATGTCTATGATGGTGCCTTTTGGCCTGTTTTGGAACATGTTGAATTGTTTCCCATGGCTAGGTGACTAAATGTCATGTTGCATTATGTTAAATGTCAATATTGGAAGTGAGGGTAACTGATAGCATTCATGGTGGCTTACTTTTATTAAAGGACTTGAGATGTAAGACAAGGTTGATGAGCTTCAATGTGAGATCAAGAAGGTGCTTATCCTGAAAGAAAAGCCCAAAAACGAGCCCAAGAATTACGATGATGAGCAGATTAAGTGCTACACATACTTCATGGTCCAAATCCAAGTCCGAGAGGAGGAAGATTGGGGCCAAAATGGAACCCAAGAGGAGATGCCTACATGGAGCCCAAGAAAGGAGCTGAAACTCCCAAGAGAAGAGCTACAATTTCAGAACACAGTCAGCTGAAAAATCAAATCCAAAAGGGCTGCAAATTCATGCTCAAAGGCTGGTGAAATGGACGTGAGAATGCTTCCCAAAAAGGGCTACAACTCAAGCCAATAATGGCTGAAATACAACCCAAAGAAAGAGCTGTTTAGGCGTGTGATTCTCGGAGAATATATAGCATTTCTTTCCATATTTCTACTAGGTAGTTTCGGGAAGAATTTTTGGGTTTATTTTTATATGTTTTCCTTGGTCAAAAGCGCCCTATGGATTTTATTATTTAATATATCCATAAAAGTAGGATTGTATCTCATGTTATATAGGTTTCTCTATATGAAGGGGTGAATTTTGTTATTCTTCATTAGAACATTATTATTAATATTGTTTGAAAGATCTCTCACCTTTTACACTAGTTTGTGTGTGGTGACTATGGATTAAATCTTGCAACCTTGCCAGAAACATTTGTTAGAAGGTAATACTAATCCTTAACTTGGTATCTTTGATTTCTATAAAAGTAAATTAATGGTAATTAGTCTTATACTAATTATTGTCTCTAATTTCTTTGAATTAGGGATCGAGATCACTTTTGATCTTAAATTCTTGAATTGACTCTGTGTATCATAATTAGTTTTAATACGCTAAGCTTGAATAGTAAGATTAATTAGAGTTCTTAGCATTTAATTTTGAAATTTGGGAACTCTTTTCGAGAAATTTCGCATATCATAAACTTCTTGTCCTAGATCTTTGTATTTTCGCTTTCGCATTATTTACTTGTTTATCAAGTAACCTGATTCTCATCAGTAACACTTCGCAAGTACGTTGTGTTAGGGTTGCCGAGGTTCTAACCTTCATACTTTTAGATCCACAGCTCGTCTTTTGGAAGTGAGGGTGACACTTCTGATGCATGATGTGTTAACAGAAGAGGAAGAAGCCTCCATGCATGTAGAGTCATTAGTTATATGAGTTTGTACAATGCTACAGTGAAGTGTTTTCAGTAGCAGGAATATCTTTTCAGTTAATACAGTTAGCTGGTACCTAAGACTTGGTGTCCAGTTTCAGATTTCAATTTCAATTTATGAAATTTTTATCATGCTCAGATCTTTCATGTTGTTTTATCAGTAGTTCTTGTCCCACTATTAAATAGGTAATCGAAAAGACACTGAGTATCATAATGGTGTGTTTAGCCAGGAAGGGCCTGTTTAACATCTTGGATGCAGAGACAGTTTCCTTTGAGCACAGTAGGCCCAACTAGAGCCTGCATCACCCTTGACATCTCTCACTCGTCGTTCAGCATAGTACCATGAGATATTTTAGATGGCTCATGACTTGCTCAATTTTAGACGGTCTTGTATCGTTTAAGATTTGTTTTACAATGTTGTTTATTTCCCTTGTCAGGGCATGTTGGTCACCAATTAAATACTATCAAACTTTTGAGTTGAAATGTCCAATATTACAATTACCTTCACATTTTTTATGAATGTTAGATATTAGCTATGTGATACGCTTGACGGGGGTAGTAAGTCGGGTGAGATCACATGCCCCTAGATTTGGGTCGTGACATGCAGCTTGTAAAGAAGGCGCAAAGTTGATAAAACCATTACTTGTAAAACCACTCCAGGCATACCTGAGGATCGGATCGAAGAATTGTTTGCAGCAGGAACAAATAGTCAGGAGTATATCCAACCTGTATCAACAAAAGACATCGAATTACCAATCTCTGAATGTTCTGATATATGAAACGATAAGACTGTCTAGCACTAGATTGCAGCTCAAACAACTAAAAAGCAGCCAGAAATGACCACATTAACACATGCATGACTGACCTGCTTTGAGTATATCAGAATCTTGTCAAACTCCCTGCGCTCAGCAAAAGCGGCAACAACTTTTGGTGTTGCTCTTGCTTTGATGTAGATCTTCAAGGCAAGGTCATTATCAACAGTCTACAACAAAAAACTTACTGCTATCAGTAACTTAAGCAATAGATTGCTTGCAAGAAAAAGAAAACAATTTTAAGTGGTGAACAACAGAAAAATTAAATCTGCTTCAAGTTAAATCCTGTAATCAACCTTCACAAGGTCGCCAAGTTCCTCACTACACTCTAGCTTATCTTCAGCCAACCAATTCTCTAAGAGGTTCTTCTTATTCTGGTTGACAACAAGTCGTGAAAGTTCCAAAGACTCGAATGCATTGAGCTTCCCTTTAGTCAAGAGTGTACCAAAGTACTGCAACAGAGGAGGTGTTTGCCCTGCTTGAACAGGAACGCTCTGCAAATAGACAACATGAGACATTACCTTCCACAGGATGAAACATTAAGAAACATATTCAATTGATTTTGCAACTCTGTGACCTTGAAGGGCAACAAATAATCTGATAGGGAATAACACGGATTTGGTTAATGTAGCTTCTTTTATTTCATGTTTCGGTAACACAGACAATACCTGAAATTTAGCAACAGTATCCGGTGTACGGAGTATGCCTTGGGGGGATTCTGCAGCAAGCTCAGCAGCCTCTTTGTACTTGGTTTGAGCAAACAAATCTTGAAAGCGCTGGACAACCTGAAGCAATACAAAATTAATAGATGTGAGATCACTGTGAATAGCAGACAGCAATAAATTCCCAACATTCTGAATCCATCAGAACCACTGCTTTTGATAAATTTGTCAACTGCTAACCATAACCAAACAAAGGACAAGAGTTCACAGTAATATTAAACCATTAGCCCTGCAGACTATTGTTCTAGCAGATGATTTGCCAACAGCTTTATCAGAATATTGTTGATAAATACTGCCCTTGAGCCGAGGGTCCTTTCGGAAACAGCCTCTCTACCTCCACGAGATAGGGGTAAGGTGTGCGTACAGTCTACCCTCCACAGACCTCACTAGTGGAGTCTTGTGGGATTTCACTGGGTATGTTGTTGTGGTTGTAAATGATATCAATAACAACCAATTAATTAATTTTCATATTTGATCTACAAAAAGAAGATGCCTTTTGAAGAGCAACAGCCTGTTTATATTGGTCAAAAGCATGAAGAAGTTTCACATGCAAGAAATCCCTACATTTAAAGAAATGATGACAAGCCATCTAGTCAACAGAGTAATTCAAAAAATAGTGCATTGAAAAACAAGGTTTCCACTTACCAGATTCTCAGCACCAGGAAGGTTTCCTCTTTTGGCAAGATTGACAGCAAGCTCTAGATTATTCAACTGCAACAAAATTTGTACAGAAGTTTGTCTTTTAATGATCATGGATTCTTCAAAATTTTCTGGAAATTCATCCACAACATATACATGACACCAAAAAGAAAAGAAAATATACTTACTTGGCCACTGATAAAAGGAATAATTGTTGCTTCATTTACTGTGGCTAGCAACACTTGCCCTCGCCTGTTGACGGCATAGAAACCACCGATTGATGAAGCTTCTGAAGTCAGAAAAATAGGATCTGGGCTGATCCTATTTCTGTACACAGCAGTAGCAGTTTCCAAGTCATAGACAAACAGAAGACCAAGCTTTGTGATGACATAAATTAAACCATACTTATGAGAGATCTGCAGAAGTAACAGAGAAACTGTGTTACAAGAAACTTAATTCTTTTAGCACAGAAATAAAAGACGAAGCACATATAATAGAGAAGAAGAAAAAGACCTGCATGGCAACTGGGAAATCATCAGCAAAATCTGGAGGAAAGAAAAGATCTGCCTGTTTCTTTGAAAATGAAGGCTTCCCTGCAAATTATTAACTCGTTAGAAAACTGATCAGAGTCATACAAGGCGATGTTCTTCCCAGAAAGTCAGTAAAGAAATGTTCAACTTAAAGTAGTCGTGAAAAAAGAGGTACTCACCTGGCTGGGCGCCTAGCTCAATGACATGCAACTTTGATGTAACCTGCCCAGCATTTGAGGTTTTCGAGGCAAAAGAAATGAGTATGGAATCCCTATCATTCCCAGGTACCTGGTTAAAGCAAACAACAGTCAGAGCAGTAGAACATGGAAGCAAGCTACCTGACAAATCAAGAAATTGTTGAAAGGAACTTTTCTTACTCTTATTGAGGCAAATGACGCAGCATGAGCCTCAAGAGCTTGACTGCGTTGCTGATCCACTGAAAATAGTTGCATATTCCCTTTGACCAGTTGGGGCTTCTACAAGACCAATCAAAATGGACAGCCAAATGACGATAGTAAATTCACTGAACATTAAAATTAAGAGAAATCATCGAACAATAACAAATATCATGATTAATTGACACGTCTCTTCCAAAGTTCAACGGATAGCATATATTGAGCTTAAAGTTCTTTCGATTCATTTCCCATTGCTGGAGTGCCAGAAAAAAAATTATTTTTATTTTTTGCTATTTCAAAAAGAATTTTCAAAACTCAAAGATGGTCATTTTGACTTGCTGCAGTTGAAAACATCCAACAGCACAGCAACAAAACTCTTGCAGTGCAATTTTATCATGTTTTTTCAAGGATCAAATTAAATAATGAGCCCGCCCCTCTACCGTTCACTTAAATACCAGACTTTTGCCTAGAACAGGCTTCAAGAACTCATGACATGTGCCTAACCCACACATCACGCACTGTGCTCTTACCATTAGACCAAAGCCCTGGGGGCTCAATTTTATCAGATAAAAAAACCTTCATAGTGAAATAGTTGAATATGACCATCTATTCCTACACTTCACAGTCACCCTCGGCTTTGCTCCATGTTTCTAAACATGGTTGACATGAGCTGGACTATGCCAAAGAACACCACCTTCCTTCTACACTGCTGCAGTGGAGTCAAACAAAAGAATTGGTGGAAGAGGATCCCAGCATGCATTTGGTGGTCAGTATTGAAGGGAAGTAACTCTAGATGTTTAGAGGACCACAGAACTTCCATTCTAAGTATCAAATTAAATTGGATACTGTTCTTTTTTGGGTGCAAAACAACCCTGCAAATGATTGTGAAGCCATTCTTGACATTATAGAGTCTCTGGAAGTTTGTCTGGGGGGAACTATTATTTTGTCGATCTAGGGGTGTATTTGTCTGGGGGGAACTATTATTTTGTCGATCTAGGGGTGTATTTGCACTTACAGTGCTACAAAGGGATCTTTTTAGTGAACATGTCAAAAGCTTACTCCTATTTTTTTAATCAGCCTTTGAACTATTGTTAATGAAATGTGTTACCGGTTTTTTTTTTAAAATAGTTGAATAAAAGCCAAAATGAAATTAATGTTGCAACAAATAAAGGGACAGTGACACAATGTGAACATGTGCACAATCACATGATTTTTTAAAGGCAACAAGCAATTAAACCTTCCCTGATATTTCCACCCTTCCTAATGACACTACGGAGTAAGGACCATACTAGTGGGAGAAGAAAATTTGCTAAAAGAATAAACACCAAGACTAAGATTTTCATTAGCAACACAGCTTAATATTACACACCTCTGGCGAACCTGGTGCAATACCAATCAAAACCAACCATTTCTCTGAAGGATCACATCGATAGTTGATAATTTGGTTGTTAGCTAGATTGGCTGTTCTATCAAACATCTTTACAGGCTCGGAATCACCTGTATAAAGAGAGTTTGGGAATCTTAGGGACAGTTAACCATCTAAAAGAAAATTGAAACAGTAATAAAAGGAAGAAAAATAAAACAGAGCTTCCCCAAGCGAAATGGAAGAAGAAAAGCTGGCAATATTAAGATTGAAAACGAAAAACTTACCTTCAATTGGCCAATGGTACACTGAGGTTTGTGTGACAAGACCTAACATCTTAGGGGTAATCCACTTCCAGAAAACAACCTGAACAAACAGAGCATTGAAAGTATATGAACACCATCATAAATGCAGGGTCAGAGGATTGATAACAGCTGCAGCTAAATGAATTTATTGAAGATAAGAAGAGCCATTACCTGCTCAGGCATCTGATGTGATTTAATTTTCTGCTTTGCCTCAATATTGAAAATTTGTAAGTGGTCTTGAGTAGTTCCTGGAACTTGAGCTTCAAGAAAAAAGGAGAGAGGACTGCTTTGTCAGCAAACATATAAAAAATGATAACCAGAAGTGACAGGTCAGTGTCTTCACCATTTCGCCTAAAAATGAAGAATGGAAACCATTTCAAATCATACTACTTCTGCGACTCTTGATTAATAAGGTGATATCCAACTCAACTATCCTCAAGGAAAGCAATGACACAACAAAGTCAAATCCTAATCAACCTCAATGTTTCCTGTTTTATTCTTTTAAAAGTACCTCACTATGTCCTTTATTTTTATAACTTTGATGACCAAAAGTATGTTTGATGTCATTCCTCTCGTCTTTTGCCTAGTCTGAAGTTCTTTCGCATACAAGGTGATGAACAATAAATCAAGTTTTTTCACTTGAAAGTCTGAATAACCCAACAAACTAACAAGTTAATTTAAAAAAAAAAAAAGCACTAGCATGCCCAGCATTGTTACAAAAAATTAGACAAACCAATAACATAAGCTAATGCAACAACAATTAAAAACTCTTAGCAAAGATCTCATACCTTTTAGAGCCAGAATTCTGGTATTAGGATTCATAAGAGCAGAGTCTGCCGTAATTGGGCGCCTCAATGGCTGCATTGGCATGTTCATATCAATAATCACCACACTATTTTGTGGTGAAGTCTCCCGTACACATATATACTTATCTGATTCCATGGTAACATTGGTGAACGTGATGAACTGTGGATTAACCCCTATACTTTGCAACTGCAAAAACGATGGACAAAACACAAAATTCAATCCAGATTTTAAGTTCACATAGAAATTGAAGTTCTCAATTAAAAATATTAGTATAATCCACGTCACAAATCTGAGAATGAATTAATATCATAAAAGTTGTTTCAATTTATATGTCTGTGTATGAACAAATATCATAGCAACTTAACAATTGTTAGCCACATTACACACGTTCAATTTATGTCAGTAGAAAATATAGAGAAGTTCTAGTATTTTTCTGTCAATTTTATTATCATATTGTTCTTTATAGAAAAAAGTGATCAAGAAAAAGATTTCATTGATAATCATTTAGATTTTTTATAATATTGGCCTGAGATTATTTTAATTGGAGTACCATGGTCAGGATTAATTTAACCAGCCCCAACTTGGATGAGACTGAGGTGTAGTTATCATTGTTGCTTAAAATCACATAGAAACTGTAGTTCTCATATACAAAATATATCACAACCTAAGTCACGGATCAGATAATGAACTAATCTCATAGTTCTAAGCAACATTTTGTACGTGCCAAGATGCCAGAAACACCATATATGCAATGAACCTAACGTTAAACTGGCGGAAACATGACCGCAACAGGGGTGGAATATCTCCTTCAGAAGGCACTTGAATGACTGGGAAATGGCCAGGTTTGTTGAATTAATGCAAGTGCTTGAGGGTTTTACAGACATCTCTACAAAACCTGATACTATCAGATGGAAGAATGATAAGGATGGCAAGTTCTCAGTAAACAGAACTTGAAAAAGAGGCAGGTATGCAGTCTTAAAACAGGTCAAGAGCTTGGAATTATGTCTGGAAGGGTTTGGCTCCTGCCTAGGTTAAATGTTTTGCTTAGCTAGTAATTAGAAAAGAAGACTTCACAGATGTGATATTGCAACAAAAGGGGTTTCAAGTTGCTTCTAGGTGCTTGATGTCCAATGAGGCAGGAGAGACAAGCAACCATCTATTTCTTCACTGCAAGGTCACCTCGCAGTTGTGGTCTTTGTTCCTTATTTAACAGAGACCAGTTGGTTAATGCCTGAGCATACAGCACATCGGTTAAGTTTCTGGATCAAGACGAGGAAAGTAAAAGACAGAAGAATTGGTGGAGAATAATCCCATCCCCATCCTGTATTTGGTGGACAATTTGGAAAGAAAGGAATGGGGGATGCTTTGAAGACAGGGCCAACACTACTCAGAAGATCAAATGGAACTGCATTGCAACCTAATGTTTTTTGTGTCGAGAACATTGTATAGAAGTTGAACAGTAGATCTGGTAACGAATTAATAAAAGCTACAAGCCACATGCCACACGCGCTAAGTTGTAAGCACTAACAAGACTACGAAACTCAATCTAGATTTTATAATCATATTCGGACTCCTGAGCTCTGGATTTAAAATAATACATAACCTAGGTCATAGATCTGGGTGAACAAGTATCACAGCACATCTCACACGTCTAAGTTCCCAGGAACAGTTACAACTAATAAGTATATGTAATTCTTTCTAGATTTTAAATTCATGTAGTAACTTGAGTTCTCAATCCAAAATGATATCATAACCTAGGTTGCAGATTGGGCAATGACTTATCACAGTTCTAAGCCAGACTTCACACATGCTATGTAGCCGAAAGTTCAATGCAGAATTTAAATTCACGTAGAAACTAAGTTCTCAATTAAAATGATATCCTAAAATAGGTCATAGTCTGGTAATGAAGTAATCACAGTTCACAGCCACACTTCACCTGTATTAAGATACCAATAAGTAATCACAGTTCCCACGAACAGTTACAGATAACAATTGAAGTCAATCAAGATTTCAAATCCACACAGACACTTGAGTTCTTAATCCAAAATAATACCATAAAGAACTAGTATCACAGTTCTAAGCCACATTTCACACATGATAAGGCGCAAGAAAATCTAAGCACAATTTAAAATCAATCGAGGTTTAAATTTGCATAGAAACTGAAATGCTCAATCCAAATAATTGCATAACCCAGGTCACAGATCTGGAATGATTTCTCACAGTTCTATGCCACATTTTACACATAATAATTTCCCGGAAAAATAATAAGAGTATAAAACAAAATTACAGAGTCTATTTTCACATACAAACTGAAGTTCTCAATTCAAAATAATACCAAATTCTAGCTTGCAAAAATGTGATAATGAACTAATATCAAAACAGTTCTAAGCCACATTTCCCAGATAGTTGCCAAAAATACTAGTATGAAAATGAAATACAATCGAAATTTTAATATATAAAAACATAAGTTATCAATACAAAATAATATCATAACCTAGGTAATAGATCTTGTAATGAGCTTATTTTGCACAGACTAAGTTGCACGGAACACTGATAAAAAACTAACAATTCAAAATTTCAGAGTATAAATTTAAATAAGAATGTACTTTCTCAATCCAAAATCATATGTCACAGATCTGTTAATAAACTAAAATCACAATTTTACGACACATTTTGCATGTGCTAAGTTGCAGGAAACACCAAGAAGAATACGAAACTCAATCCTGATTTTAAATTTACATAGAAAATGAAGTTCTCAAACCAAAACAATACCATAACCCAGGTCACAGATCTGGTAACAAACTAATATCACATCTCTAACCCACAATCCACATGGGCTACCTTGCCAGAAGCACTAGTAAGTAGTAAGAGCATGAAATTCCATCCAGATTCTTGCAATGAACTTATTTAATACGTACTGTGACCAGAAACACTGCTACTAATTCAAATTCAATCCAGATTTCAAACTTTCAAGAAAACAGTGGTCATTTGTCAATCCAAGATATATTTTTATGATAATTGTGGTGTCCAGGCCAGAATGCACAGACCTCGACTAATTCCACGACATTACCATATCCTTTGTTGCAGATCTCAAAATTAACTGAAACCAGAGAAGTCACTCACATTTCACAGTGCTAAGTTGTCAGAAAAACTAATACGAAAACGAAATTTCAATTCCAATTCTGAATTCACATCGAAACTAAAGTTCTCAATCCAAATTGATTGCATAACCTGGATCATAGATCTGGTAAGGAACTAATATCATAATTATGATCCACATCTCACACATGCTAAGTTGCCAAAAGCACTAAGAAAAACACAAAATTCAATACACAATTTAGATTCACAGAGAAACTAAAGGTCTCAATCCAAAAAAATAAGGTCTCAGATCTGGTAGAGAAGTGATCACAGTTCTAAGCCACATTTAGCTGGTGATAAGTTGCTGGAAATACTAATAAAAACATTAATTCAATCCGGAATTTAAATTCACTGCAGAAACTTATAAGCTCTACATCCAAAATAAATATCATAATACTCTAGGTCATAGATCTGGCAAATGAGCAAATGTCACAGTTCTAAGCCATATTTCAGCCTTTCTAAAAAAACGAATTCAATCCAGAATTTGGATTCACACAGAAACTAAAGCTCAAATATTGAAGACAATATGTTAATTAAGTTTCCAGATCTTCAATCAACTCATATCACAATTCTTAGCAACATTTCTCAGTAACGAGTATCAAATCAAAGCAATTTCGACTGCTAATCTGAATTCGCGATAAGACTCAATCAGTATCCAGCACGGCTGAATAAATCGTTTAAATCACAAGAAGAAAAAATCAGAATATGAATAGATACCGTTAGGGCCTCTTTCATAGTGATCGGAGCATTAGCTGCCGCCATGATGACGAGATCTCAACGGAATTGCGAACAGAACGACGGGAGATCTCCGATGAAGAAGCAACCCTCGAACCCTTCGAGGGAAAAAAAGAGAAGAAACGGAGAGAGAACAAAGAGGAGAAAGAGATCTAGAGAGAGAGAGGGGGTGGAAGAGGGTTCTTTTTTAAGAGAGAGATGGAGTGGGGAAAGTGATAGTATACGACAATGGTGAAAATGCAATTTTTCTTCTTCTTTTTTTGGAGTGAAAATGCAATTTTCTTCTTTTTTTTTCGAGTGAAAATGGAAATTTGGATTTGGAAAATTAAAAAAAAAAAATTGGGAAAGATATTTAAAATTTTACTTTTCTCGTGGGGTATTCACGGTTTGATTTAAAAAACATTCAAATCAAATTATTAAATAATTTCTAAAAAACAAATAAAAGAAAAATCAAATCAAATGTAAGAATTAGTCAATCAAGAACTCCCATGTTCATGAGACGTAAATAGCGAGATGAGAATGTTATGGAGTACTGATGTACTAGGAGAGGTTATCTCACGAACAAAATATATGGGATAAGGTGAAAGTGGCACCAGTTATGGACGAGATGAATAAGGCGACACTAATATGATTCGCCTGGAAAGTTGACTATTGTGAATTTTAGTAGAAGTAGAGGTAGACTGATGAAGTATGTGCTTGAACTGATTAGCGACGACACAACAATTTACCAAGGATATGAGCCTAAATAGGAGGATATTCAATATTGAGGTTGAGGAATAAGGCAAAAAGTTTGTACACAGATGAGTGTCGTTTAGTTTCTCTTATCAATGGTATTGTTAGTATCGTACTGCTACTACATATTACATGTTACTTTTCTTGTTTCGTTTGGCTGGTATTGTTTTGTACTTCATTGTTGTCTATATGTGTTACTTGAGTCTAAGATCTAATGAAAATAATATCTTATCTTCACAGAGCATGAATAAAGAGAATATTGAGGTCGAGACATAAAGCAAAGTTCATAAATAATCAAGTATTATTTAATCTCTCTTATCAATGTGTTATTATTAATCTTTCAAATAATAATATTTCAAAGCTCTATCCATTGACATTTTCGTTGGATATAAATACTCTTATTATTATGGTAGTAGTGGTTTAACCAAATGCTCCAAACTCACTACCAAACCAGATTTCAAACAATGGACAACAATGAACATGGAGAATATCCCAATGCCAACCAGAACCACCCTTTGAACAAGCCACCCTAGCACTGTCTCTAAATGTAGTGTTGATATCTACTTGAGTCCATGATCGATCTATACGAAACAATTTTTTTATCTGCATAAATAGGGGTAAGGCTACACATTAGTCTCTCCAAAGCGTACTTGTTTAAATTATACTAAATATGTTATTGTATATATTTCTTATCAACTTTGTTCACTTTATTAGAAATATGCAGGGGTGGCTCGACAGTGTTAAAAAAAAGGCATGTGTCTTAGGCCCTCAAATTTAATGGGCCATTTTATTTAATAATAATAGGTTATAAGTTATTTTTTTTTAAGAAATATTGAATACTATTTATAAAAAAAAAAAAAATTCATGAAAAATTAAGGAATTATTATAAGAAATTGGGAAAATAACTTGTGTGTCTACTTTTTAAAAAATAATTACCATATTTGTCAGTATTATTTTTTTAACCATAAATGTCAATTTAATTGAATATTCAACTTCATATTTTTTCTCTCGCCTCAAAATTTTCCCACGCCCGCAACTGCAATTTTTTCTTCTCTCTCGCGACTGCAATTTTTTCTTCTCTCTCGCGACTGCAATTTTTTCTCTCTCTCGTGATTGCAATTTTTTTCCGGCGACTTCAATTTTCTCTCGCCATTGCAATTTAAAGGTTAGTGTTGAGTAAGATCTGTTAGTTTAGGTTACTTGCACTGCATTCTGCGATTTTTGTTGGTCTCCTTTGCACTTAACTGATCCTTTAATGTGAGCTTGCAATTGTGGTCTTGACAGTGCCCAGATCGTTACGCCTTTCTTCTTTTTGTGTGGATTTATGTTGAGATTTCGTTTGATTTATGTTTACGTTACTTGTGTGCCTTTTTGTTTGATGATTTATGTTGAGATTTCGTTTGATTCAAGTTCCTGTGAGTGTCTGGTATTCAGTTCTCTTCTCTAATAAGTATGATCTCTTGTTAGCATCTGTGTAATACAACTTTAATTCAGGTTTAAGTCACTTTTTAGCATTTGTATAATACAACTTCAATTCAGTTTTATTTTACTTGTTAGCATCTGTGTAATACAACTTTAATTCAGGTTTAATTCACTTTTTAGCATTTGTGTAATACAACTTCAATTTAGTTTTAGTTCACTTGTTAGCATCTGTGTAATACAACTTTAATTCAGGTTTAATTCACTTTTTAGCATTTGTGTAATACAACTTCAATTTAGTTTTAGTTCACTTGTTAGCATTTGTGTAATACAACTTCAATTCAGTTTTAATTCACTTGTTAGCATCCGTGTAATACAACTTTAATTCTGGTTTAATTCACTTGTTAACATCTGTGTAATACAACTTTAATTCAAGTTTAATTCACTTGTTAGCATATGTGTAATTCAACTTCAATTCAGTTTTAATTCACTTGTTAGCATCTGTGTAATACAACTTTAATTCAGGTTTAATTCACTTGTTAGCATATGTGTAATTCAACTTCAATTCAGTTTTAATTCACTTGTTAGCATCTGTCTAATACAATTTTAATTCAAGTTTAATTCACTTGTTAGCATTTGTAATACAGCTTTAATTCATGTTTAATTCACTTGTTAGCATCCGTGTAATACAACTTTAATTCAGGTTTAGTTCACTTGTTAGCATCTGCGTAATACAACTTCAATTCAGTTTTAGTTCACTTGTTAGCATTGTGTAATACAATTTTAATTCATGTTTAATTCACTTGTTAGCATTTGTGTAATACACATTTAATTCATGTTTAATTCACTTGTTAGCATTTGTGTAATACAACTTCAATTCAGTTTTAGTTCACTTGTTAACATCTGTGTAATACAACTTTAATTCAAGTTTAATTCACTTGTTAGCATATGTGTAATTCAACTTCAATTCAGTTTTAATTCACTTGTTAGCATCTGTGTAATACAACTTTAATTCAGGTTTAATTCACTTGTTAGCATATGTGTAATTCAACTTCAATTCAGTTTTAATTCACTTGTTAGCATCTGTCTAATACAATTTTAATTCAAGTTTAATTCACTTGTTAGCATTTGTAATACAGCTTTAATTCATGTTTAATTCACTTGTTAGCATCCGTGTAATACAACTTTAATTCAGGTTTAGTTCACTTGTTAGCATCTGCGTAATACAACTTCAATTCAGTTTTAGTTCACTTGTTAGCATTGTGTAATACAATTTTAATTCATGTTTAATTCACTTGTTAGCATTTGTGTAATACACATTTAATTCATGTTTAATTCACTTGTTAGCATTTGTATAATACAACTTCAATTCAGTTTTAGTTCACTTGTTAGCATCCGTGTAATACAACTTTAATTCTGATTTAATTCACTTGTTAACATCTGTGTAATACAACTTTAATTCAAGTTTAATTCACTTGTTATTTATATTGAATTTTTGAACTATGTATTAAAATTGAATTATGATTGCAGTAAAAATGTATTAAACTTGTATTAAAAAAAGTGTACATGGTGCAGGGAGTATATTGCCACTTGCTTATGCTATTGTCGATTCAGAGAATGATTCATCTTGGAGGTGGTTTTTTGAGCAATTCAGAGATGCATTTGGTCAAAGACCAGAGATGTGTATCGTTTCCGATAGGCATGCAAGCATTATTAAGGCAGTTTCAACAGTTTATGATGAAGTACCTCATTTTGCATGTATGTGGCACTTACTGCAAAACATAATGAAAAATTTCAGAAGAAGTCAACAAAGGGTCACTGAGTTGTTCTACTCTATGGCAAAAACATACACCATGACAGAATTTAATCAATGTATGACAATGGTTGAGAAGATAGATAAGAGGATCAAAGATTACTTGTTGAACATTGGATACAACAAATGGTCGCGTGTGCATGCTGAAGTAAACAGAACTTGGATGATGACATCAAATATAGCAGAATCAGTCAATTCACGAACAAGACATGCCAAAGTTCTTACAGTCTTGCAACTCTTGGAATTCATGAGACAACTTGTACAGAAATGGAATAACAATAACAGATCAAAGGCGACATTTTCAGGTTTTCACCTTGGAAAAAAGTATGAAAATATATTGCGGCGCAATAAAACTGCATCAGAGAAATTAAAGGTATGCCTAATCTGTTTGCTAGTATTTTTTCTTCGGATTCATATCTAACATCTCTCTTGAATATATATTTTTTTTCATAGGTTGTAGAGACAAATAAATATGTGTATACCGTACTTGATGGTATTACACAATTCACAGTATGTCTTCACCAACGTACATGCACATGTGGGAGATTTCAATTGGATGAGTTACCATGTCCACATGCTTTGGCCGTTTTAACAATAAAACACACTGGTTATGAGAAATATTGTTCGGCTTACTATACAAGAAAAAATTTATTGTTGACATATCAATTTCAAATGGATCCCCTGCCAAATGAAAGTACATGGAACACACCAACACATGTTCTTGAAGATATTGTACTTCCACCTCATGGAAAGAGACCTCCGGGAAGGCCAAAAAATAAAAGACATACTCAACTGAGAGAAGATGGATTCAAGAAGGCGAAAATTACATGCAGCAATTGTGGACAACATGATCACAACAGGAAGACTTGCAAAAATGTCAGGCCTTATGATCAAGAATAAAAAAATAATTTGTTTAGTAGTTTGTTTTAGAAGCTCATTGACTCTACGAATTTGGATCATGTTCGGTTATATGGTTTATATTTTTAGTTCCGCAATCTCGTGTTATTCAGTTTAATAGAATGCTTTCTTAGTTGTGCAATCTCATGTTATTCAGTTTACTGGAATGTTTCTATGTGTATAGTTACATTTTATATGATATATAGATGAAATGATATAGTTTACTGGAATAACTCAGTTGAGCTTGAGGCTTGGAAATGTCTTGCTGAGTATATTTGTCAGGTTGGGGAATTTGGGTGATGCTTGGTATGTTTTTGGTTTGTTAGTATTTTTGTAATATAGCTTTAATTCAAAGTTTAATTCACTTGTTAGTATTTGTGTAATACAACTTTAGCTTAGGTTTAATTCAGGTTTAATTCAATTGTTACATAGATTTAATTCAAGTTTAATTCAGGTTTAATTCAATTGTTACCATTTGTGTAGTATAGATTTAATTCAAGTTTAATTCAGGTTTAATTCACTTGTGGAAATTTTAAG
Source organism: Solanum pennellii (assembly GCF_001406875.1). Taxonomy (NCBI): domain Eukaryota; kingdom Viridiplantae; phylum Streptophyta; class Magnoliopsida; order Solanales; family Solanaceae; genus Solanum; species Solanum pennellii. The sequence goes on from NC_028641.1 coordinate 74,677,095, forward strand.
ATTAATGTCTTGTTCTAATTCTATAAAGAAAAATAGGATTTCAAAAAAATAAATAGTATCGATTCGTAACACAGAAGTTCATATATTTGCAACCAAAAAAAATACATGATTTTTTTTATAGTTTTCACAACTTATTGAGGTTTCATGTTTACCTCGAAAATTACAATTTTTTACTACTCAAATTACATATTCAAATAAAACTATAACTTTAAATCAACCTAATTACAATTTTTTACTACCATTTCCTGCCAGTTTTACATGAGCATTCATAGTGTCATTCAAACAGAAGTATGAGGAGCATTGACTTCTTTAAACTCAATCATGCATACTTCCAGCAAGCTGGATAGACATGGGCAACGACTTGTTGCTCCCAAACAAACTAACATATGTAGCATTCCAACTGCAAAGACAAAATTCCTTAGAGGAAGTACAAACAGAAAGGATCAATAAGGACACAAAGAAGGAACAACTTCAAATAGAAGACTTACATATAAACAACACAGTTAGGTATATAATATCAAGACTTACAAAATAGACCAATACAATTTTTCATAGCCATAGTAACTACAAATTGTTTTACATTATATAGTTTTCATAGTCATACTAACTAATATAACTATATTCCTTTATCTAACTGGTCTTTCGTCTTCACTTTGAAGGTCACTCGCTTGCTTCCTTCTTGCATATTCCCATAATATAGCTCCAAATCTCTTTCGGACAATGTCTGCCTTTACTTGTTGATTTAGAATATGTTGGCCATTACTTACAAACTCCGCAAATGCAGCAACGAAAACTCCACAATCCCTACAAAATTCAATATAAAATTATTATCAAAAAATCAATTTAATAATTAAAAAAAAACACATATTTGATAATACTTACAGCGAATCCTCATTTTGTCTGGGAACATCTTTAGTTATGAAATGAAACTCAATTTTCTCGAACTCATTTATCTCACTGTATTTTGGTGTTGACTTCAATTCAGGACGCTTATCATAGAACTTAACCACACTTAGATAATATGGTAAAACAACCGAAAGCATCTCAACAATATTTTTTACCTCTAAATTCACCCCACCCCTAGCCGGAAATGAATCATACACCTCCAATGACCTTTGCCCAATATCAAACACCACAAAAATCCAGTGACGATTCTCTTTAATGTTTAGTGGAATAAGAACAAAATCCACTTTATCCCACGAGGTACTTGCCAACAAACGACGTCCACTGATATACCGGGCAATATCATCAGAATCTAAAACTTTAAAATTTTTCTTATCCTCATGAGCATCACAAAGTTTAAAGAAAGAATTGGTAATCTTTGTCTTGAAAACACAATCAGTCGTCGTAAAACGAACATTACTGTTGGTTTCATATTTTCCTTTCTTTCTTAGGTAATAGAAAATGACATCAATATGCTGCAAAAAAAAAAAAAACTTATGAAACAGAACAGTGATAGAACAGTGCAGAAATTTCAACTCAAAGTTAAGGGAAAACTCTGTTTTCGCCCCAAGTGTGGCTCATTCATCACATATTGGTGAAACAGAACAGTGATAGAACTTATGAAGATGTTCAATTTCTACCAGAAAAAAACTTAGAGACAACAGTAACTTACTGAAGCTGACATATTTTATATAATATTCTAGCTCATGTATATGCATATATGTGGATTCTTAATGATACAATGAACCTCAAAAGAAAAGAATTGAAGCTAAAATGACAAGAACTTGATTACAAGTTTCATCCTTTTCACAATATCCTGAGCTTTTGTCCCTCTTGAAAGACAGAGACAAAGGGAACAAGAACAGAAAGAAAAATGACTTGCAAGCTATAGAATTACAATGTCACACAACTAAAGAGCTTCAATAGATGAAAAATACAATCTATCTACACAACTAAACAGAAAGAATTTTAGTTGAGACAAAGGCAAACTCAAGATTAAGAAACAGAACGAATCAAAGAAATATTAACGTCCAACTAAAATTTATATAACAAACCTCATCACACCATTGTTGTCCAGAATGTGCCAATTTGAAAAACCAGAGTCTTTCATCTACCGTACAGATACCCAATTCAAATGCTGGATTGATAACATTAAGAGCATCTGTATAAGGTTTCTTTCCCCTATCAAAACAGAACAAAAATTAAAAAATACTCTAAAGCGAGACAGGAACAACTAAAAAAGAGGCAAATACGAAACTAAAAAAGAGGTACAGAGCGTTCCACAAGTTGAATTAAGCTTGTATATATTATGAATTAGGAAAATTATCCCAAAAACATCAAAATAAATTACCTCTTTTTTATACCCGTATAAAGCCACTTAGTGAATGAATCGATCAAATCAGATTCATCATCTCCTCCGCTTGCATATAAAAAAGGATGTTTTGTCTCAAAAACCTGACGTGTAACACATAAAGTTCCTCCAGATTCAAAATGTTGTGTGAAGGGAGATGTTATTAACTTTCCTGGATTTTTCTTTCTGCCACGTTTCTTCGGTGACACTTTCTTTTTGTTTTGATCAACTTGAGCTCTTTTTTTTAGATAAGATTCTTCAGTCCTATTGATCTGAGAAAGATCTTTATCAAGTAAAATAAAGTCATCAAAAGTATGCAAAGGTTTTTGACAATCCTCTGTTGCATCTGCATATAATAGATATATTGATTAATTTACAATCAACAGATGCTACACTTAATTTATGTTGGTTTTTTTTACTACATTACCATCAGGTTTCGCCCCAACTGTATTCACATCAGCAGCCTCTTGGACTGTAAGCAAAATAAATATTTTAATAATGTTATCAAAATAAAACGAAAGAAGTTTAGTTGAAGTTAAGAAAATGAATACCATTTATATCAGCAACAACCTCTGACAGAACTTTTTCAATAGCAATTCCTGCAACATCTTCATCTGTACATAACAAGAACATTTAAAAAAACAGAATTGAATTAAAATATATGAAATATGTAATATATTTGTATAAAATCCTTCATTACCTATTTTACTTGATACTCTTTCAAAATTTTCAACATCAGCAAATCTAACTGTAGCTTTAAGCACTTGAGATTCTTCATTTTGATTTGATCCCATAACATGAGCATCGTTCCCTCTCGATTCATTTACAGCTGCATTAACACGGGGAGAAAATGCTGTATATGTAATTAACATATTATAAAAAAAACATATCAAAGTTAACTGAAAAATGAAATATCGAATTCGTGTCACTTATAGATTAACTGGAAGAAAAATACTAAACTGTATATTAAAATTATATTATGAATATAACAGAAATTTACAAAAAATATAAACGAACCTCCATTAAAATCTAATCCACCTGAAAATGTCTCGCCAGCATGCTTCTTAGATGGTTCCTTGACTTCTCGAATAACAGAGCTGCTACCACCACTCTTAGCAAACAGCAAAGAAATATCCTCCAATAATTGTTTGTTTGAGTTCACCACAAATTCTTTGATTTGATTGAATCCTAAATCAATCTTCTCTTCAAGCGCTTTGTTATTTTCATTCACCTAATAGATATTAAATCATAACGAAAATATTAAAAAAATAACAGTTTTAAAATAAAAAGCCTAAAGTTTAGTTTGTGTATACTTTTACAAGCTCTTTTCTCAATTCTATGACTTCATTGGTCAAAATGTCTAGACCATGACTTGATCCTTTAGGCTCCAATTTCAAAATTTCAGCATGGTAATCACGAGTTTCAGGAAGCCTGAATTTGGATACTTCATCTTCACTGGCCACTATGTTCTCAAACTGAAAAACCAAATACACAAAATAACATTAGATATAGTAACTTGAGTTCAAATAAACAATGTAATAAAATGTATTAACTTTGTACAAATACCTTGTTTTTTGTAGGCATGAAGAGACATTTCTCAATATATTTTAACCATGGACTTTCTGCAATTGTCTTCCAATTCAAGATTCTTGGAATAGAATCAGCAACACGAATAGCTATATCTTCATCAACCTTTGAACAACACTCAAATATCCAAATTTGAAGAGCAAGAGGCAAGCCACCAATTCTATAGTACTTATGTGTTGACTTAAGCTCATGCCTCACAGAATCAGACAACTTTTTGTAGACATCTAAACCCCACGGATATGAATTGAATTTTCCACTTTCCACAAGGTAAAAATCTCTATTGCTAATTTGGTATTCGTTGTCCTCATATGAAAATAAAAAATCATTAATGAAGTATAGAACAGCCAATGAAACAGCCGAGTCATCATCTATGAATTTTTTAGCTAAAAACAGTGCACGTAGATGACTCTTTGGAACTGTGATTTTTTCCGGAAAATAACTACTCATCAAACTACATCTAGAATTGGGAACATTGATAGATGTGCCATCACCAACACAATTTAAGCCCGTAACTATCCCAAATTCTCTAAGACCAAAAAATAACTTTTTGTTATTTATTTCAATAGCAAACACATCATCCGGTGTGTGTTTTAACTCTCTATTTATAAGACAATGAATAAGTTGTAGTTGTGTGCTCGATTTTGGAAGGTCAAGAAAGTACCCAAAACATGTATTCCTAAACATCTCAAGTTGTTTATCAGATAAAGATAGTTTGATTTGTTCAATGACACTATGATTAGTGTAACATGACCACCTACTCGAAATATACACAACATCAGGATGTTTCCAGAATTTACGATCCTGCATATGCATGAAACATGAATTAAAAATGTGTTACTACATACTAAAGATGAATAAAAAATGAATTAAAGTTGAATTAAAGTTGAATTAAAGTTCAACTAAAGTTGAATTAAAAATGAATTAAAGTTGAATGAAAGTTGAATTAAAGATAATTTCACATACTACATCTAAAAAACAAGCAGCAATCAACATACAACCCATTGCTAAACAACAAATAACTAAGAAGTACTAGCACATACCGGATATCTACTCTCTGGTAGAATGACACTTTTGGGTAAACGATTTCGTGTTTTTCCATCATTCACCGGCCTTTTCTTCTCCAATCCATCTTTATTTTTCAAACTTTTTGACTGAAATTGAGGAGGTAAATCCTCAAAATCATCATCACTGTCAACGATTTTCTTTGATGTAGATGCCAAAGTAACACATATTTTTTTTGATTTCTTCATTGTTTTAACCTCTTTAACTCGTTTTTTACCTTTCTTTTGCTTCTTGTTTTCTTCCTCATTGCTCTTCTCCTCATTGTTCTTCTCCTCATTGTTCTTCTCTCCCGAAATTTGTGATATACCCAAACTAAAACTTGGAATTTCATCCATAGAATTAGAAGACGAAACTTGAAGCTTCTTTCGATTTCTTCGATAAACTTTTGGATTCGAAGCCATCACTAGACGCGGACTTCTTCTAAGACCTTCTTCCATTAAGATTCGTACAGAAAAATGGAGAAAAAAAACAAGCAGAAACCCTAATTTTTGACGAGGAGAAGGAGAAAGAAAAAAAAAGAGCGAGAAAGGATATGAACGATAATATGTTTTACTTTGTTTAAAATTTGTATAAAAAAGGAATAAATGGGTTTTAAATTGTTTTAAGTTAATATAGCTAAAAGTTGACAAAAATGGTAATAAATAAAAAGTGTACTTAAAATTGGTAATTATAAAATAAAAGGTCTTTGTTTATGTAATTTTTCCTAAGAAATTTGACATATTTAGAGTACTATATCTCATAAAAAATAATTTTAAATAAGAATGGTTATATTATCAATTGGAAACTAGAAGAAATCAGTTATATAAAAGTATTAACAATTCAAGTTTAAGGCCCCGTTTGATTTTCGCTTTGGGCCACTAATATGCTTGAGTCGCTCCTGGCAATAAATATGTTTGATATTATTGCTAAAAAGCATCTTATTTTTATAAGCGTTTTTTTCAAATGACTTTTTTATAGAGTGCTTTTGAAAAAAACAACTTGTGTTTGATTAATTCGTTTGAAAAGTGATTTTCATAAGCAATTTGCATTTGACGGGTCATTCTTAAAAATTGTTTTTGAAAATCAAATTACAAAAAAAGACAACTATTAATTTACTTTTAATATTAAAATTATTTTATTGAGAGAAGCTATTTTAAATGTTTATTATAAAAATTAATTAAATTTTTATTTTTTTAAAGTTAAAATGTATATATTTGAATTAACCAACATTATACCTTGTTTAGGAGGTTGAAATCTTTAATTGCTATTTTTTTTCTTTTTGGTAATCTTATAAAAAATATTGTTGTTACCTTCTTTTTTTTCTAATTATGCAAAATAATATATAATATATAAACACAAAATAAAATTATTGAATGAAATTTAACAAATTTATGAAATCTGTCAATTAATTAATAAAAAATGTATATTAAATATGTATATATGAAAATGATATTTTAGTCTTGAGAACAAATATTTTAATTCTGTTTTGAAAAGCAAAAATTTTTAGTTTATATCCAACTGTAGAAAAATTATTTCTACTTTCATTTAAAAAAACACTTATATTGATAGGTCAAGCACTTAATTTTTCAACAAAAATATTTTTCTCTCAAAATAAATAATTGATCTCTCTGTAACAATGTCAAACAAGCACTAAAATTTATGATGTTGAGAGATTGTTTCACAATCCAAAAAAGTTGTAGATATTACAATTAAAGGTTAACAATAGATTATAAATTGAAAAAAAAAACCAAAAAATCAAAAAAAAATCAATAAATACAAATTAATATAATTTTGTTTTCATAATTAAAAAAATAACTAAATTAATTTAATCTGATTTTAGTCAAGAACTGATCCAAATCAAACCACAAGCCACCCCTAATTTTGTTGCGTGTGAAAAAAGATTTTTTTGAGATCAAAAGCTTTTTATTGTTATTTTGTCAACATTGAGATTTAGTTTGACGAAATGGCACAATGATCCGTCCAATCAGAGACGAAGTCAGGAGTAAGAGTTTGGTTGTTCAAGATTTTCGTTAATAACTATCAATTATTTTGTTAGGGATTCACTAATTAATATGCACAAATATTTGATTAATATTTTTAGTACAAATATAGGATCTACGGAAAAGCTACTGGATTCGTCTGAACCCATGAACCCCCACCTATCTCCGCCTCTGCGTCCAACTAGGAAATCATTTCCACCTTCATGTACATACACTATGATCTTTAGTGGCAATTAATTAGCATTTGCCGCTAAATATGTACTTTTAACGGCAATTAACATTCTTTGTATATGTCCTAAAGGCTTTAGCGATATTGAATTTAACTACACTTAACTAATGCCGATAAAGACTTTAACATTCTTTATTAATGTGTCTATTTGTTGCCGCTAAAAAATATTTTTACTGTAGTGATATAAGAATGTCATTTTCTATTTTTTTTACACATTTCATGTTGCATTAATTTTTTTTACCAATAACCAACAAAACTAGCTACATAATTTTAAATAAAAATTTGTTAGCAAAATCAAATTTACTCTGCTAAATCCCTTTTTTGAAATAGTTAAACTTTTCATTACTTTCTTAGGAATGAAGGAATTTGTAGGTTGTGAATAGGATTTGTTTGGTTGTGAACAAGCTATTGCGGGATTAATTATTTTTAGATGATTTATTTTAGTATGTATATGAGACAATTTATTTCATTATTATGATACTTTATTGCATTACTATGATATAAGTTATTCTAAACATGACAACCAACAAATTTTTATTTCAGGACTATTTATTCTTATCTCAAGACACCAATTATATATTATTTTACTTTTTCCTGTGAATTAGGTTGATGTCAGTTTAATGCTCTCTATGTATTTCTTCTCTATATTAGTATTACTAATAATGTATATATTATTTTACTTTTTCGTGTGAATTAGGTTGATGTTAATAAGTTTAATGCTCTCTATGTATTTATTCTCTATATTAGTATTATTAAGGCGAAATACATAAATAGATTTCTAAACTTGTTGGTTTTTTTCCACATATTTCTTAATTATGATATTTTCCTATTAAATTCTTAAATCACCCATAATTTGTTTCTTTTAAACACTCTTAACTAATGTGAAATAAATCTTCAACAAATGTCACTGAAAGAAAAACAATTTTTAAGGTTTTCTCGTCTAAAGCATCGGGTCAGAAGTGTTTTGGGGAAAAATGAAGGGGCTTTAGTTTTAAGTTTGGAAAATGAATATGTAGCACTGACATGTGAACGGATTGAAGTTTGATTGGTTGCAATTTTCACGTGGGAAAGGTGGATCTCACGCGCACAATCAACAAAAAAATTATTTATTGAAGATTTGTTCCACATCAACCAACATTGTTTAAAGTAAACAAATTATGAATGATTTAATAGAAATATGACGTAATTAAAATACCTGAGAAGAAAAAACTAACAAATTTAAAAATCTGTTTATGAGTTCCACCAATCGCTTATTATTAATTATTTTATATAGTTTCATGTCCTGTGATTTATGTTGCACTTACAGGTAGCTATGAAAATGATAAAAAAAAAAAACTATATAACCTTTGCAAGCCTATGTATTTCACATGTTCATTAGCACATTTTTAGGTATTGACTTCATTATGCGATTAATTACCATCTCGTGTTTAGCGATATACATTGTAGTGTTATTTTTTTACGTGATGTGATGTCTCTAATAAAATTGTAATTTTACTTTTAGGTATTTAATTTTATTATAATATTTAAAATTATTACTAGGTGTTTGTGTCTATCAAGATACATATGTAATCAAAAAATTTATTACTTGCAAACTGAAAAAATTAGAAAAATTGAACCAAATCGACAATGATGGGTATTTTTTTCGTTTGATTTGGTTTGATTTTAGAAATTTAAAAACTAATTATATTAATTTGGTTTGATTTTAACCCATAACCGGTCCAAACTGAACCTCTAACCCTTAATTATAGGCCTTCAATTGGAATATAGTAAAATCGATAGCTTCTTAATTTTTTCTATCATGAATAATATTATGAGGAGGGAGTTATAATCTCTTATCAAACTAAGCCAGATCTTTAATTCTTTATTCTATTTTCATGATTTCATGCATTATTATAAAATACCGTTAAGTATTATATAGAGGAATATTTTAGTACAACAAGTCAGGATGGCCGAGTGGTCTATGGCGCCAGACTCAAGTTCTGGTCTTCGTAAGAGGGCGTGGGTTCAAATCCCACTTAAGACAATATTATTTTTTAATTTTTTTTTGTCCAATATTCCTAATGACCTTCCCCAAATTACTAATACTTCAAAACAAATATGGAACGTTCAAATTTTATCTAGGAATGATTATTTTTGTCTAATGTATCAAATGATCCCTAAAATTTAATATGATCATAAGTGAGTTCTCGAGAAAGTAAGAACCCTTTTTGGCATAAAAGTTATGCATCTTTTCTAATGTTATCTCACTTTATTTGAAAGTCGGTGATTTGTGATGAAAAATTCAAATCCAAACAACTAATATCATGTTTTTCAACTCACTTATCATTTTTAAAGTTATTTTTAGGTACTCAAGCATGAATCTCTTTTCTAAATACGTCTTTGAACTTCACTCGTGAAGGTGTAGAAAGCCACTAGTGCCTTCATGAGAGTTGAGGTTATTGCCTTGACGGTTTGTCATTGTTTCTCATGATCTGTGCTATAGTGCAACACGAATTGAAAGCAGTCACTAATACTTGCATCACGGCTTGTGATGGGACGCTTTGACAAACCTCGCATAACACGAATCATGAAAGCAGTCACTAATACTTGCATCACGGCTTGTGATGGGACGCTTTGACAAACCTCGCGTAAATGCGTAATGCTTTGTGCACCGGACTGGTGAAACTATTAATGCATTATGGCTGATCAACTTGTGAACAATCAAAATTAGAAAGAACAACATCAGAAAGTAAAGCTTGAGAAGACCTAATACCGTGTCTTCACTCAAAAAACACAAGCAAATAAAATTCACAAGTCATTAAAATGTAAAACTGCATATCTGAATTAGATGATTGAGTTTGATACATCATCAGCTCCATTAATTTGAAAGGGAAATAACACACATGAAAATCATGCTGTTCTATAACCTAATTTGCTTCCACAGAGCAGAATTTTTAACATGTTAAAAGCCTATACAAATAAAATTTGACTTCTGATGCTCCAAGAAAATGTCGAGAGGCGCCTTCAAAACTGAAGTAATCCAGTCGAAGACACACATATGAGTCAGCTAATTACTGTCCTATACCAAGGTAGGAGTAAAATCTACGTACACTTTTACCCTCCTAGGACCCTGCGGGGTTACACTGGATACGTTGTTGTTGTTGACACTAACAACTATCCTGTTAAGCTTGGTTAAGACTGAATCTCTAATGATTTAACCTGTGAACTTCCATGGTACTGCAAGTGATAAACATCAGAACACCAGCAAGTCGTCATCCAAGTAGATTCTTCCGAGTATTGGTTTATTGAATGAATTGACCTAGTTGAATGATCATTGCACTTATGTCATCAGAGGATCCTCTTGTTACTGCCAAATCGACTAGCTTTTTGCAAGCAGATAAAGGCTGTGGGTTATCAACACCTACGCAGAAAGGTCGAAGTAGATCCACTGCTTCTTGATTACTTACCTGAAAATTTATACAAAGAAAATTTAGCCTCCTAATTTCCCAATCTCTGTACACTTTAAACTAAAGAACTTGGAACTTTTCACAGCTTCAAATGAGACTTTTTTAAGCAGTTGGCTGAAAATGAGATCAAAAAGTCTTAGCCGGTTACCTTTTTCCAAAGACCATCGGATGCCAAGATCAAGAATTCACATTCTGGTAGAATCGTCAATATTTTGGTCTCTGGTTCAGCTATCACCCATCTCTTAAGTTGGGAATCTCCTATTCCTCGTGACACAGCAAGAGATCCTTGAATTCTCCACACACCCCGGCAACAATCTACATAGCCACCTAGGCGTTGAATTCTTTCCATTTCATCTTGCCTTGAAGGACAATGATCAACCGTGATTGCCTCCGCCACTCCTCCTCTGCTCATAACAGCACGACAGTCACCAGCATTCGATACAATAAGTTCTCCATTATATACCAGTGCTGTCACACAACAGCTCCCTCCATTTGCATTTAGCTTTAGAAACTCCGCATCTGTACTGAGGTATCCCTCTCTGACTGCTTCTTCCAGTCCCTCTTCACTCCTCAACGCTACTTCATTTATAATATTCCTGCCCAAATTCTTTGCCGCAAACTCTGCAGCTTTTGCTCCACCGTGTCCATCAAATACACCAAAAAAAGCCTGAAAGAAGAATAAATAACAGTCAACATAAGAATATATACCATCTTCATCAAATAAACAATATACCTATCTAATTCAACAACACCAATCACTTCTCTTGAGTCATCACACCCATTCATTAAACTCATTCTATATTCCTATTATCAGCTATAAGGCAGAATCACAGTGTCTTTGTTTACTGAAGCTGAACGTTCTATAAGGTTGATTCGTTTAATTCAAATAGCTTAACAGTTCAATCCCACAAATTACATTAACCCATTACTGTGACTTCGATTGTCCTTTACACATTATAATCATAAAAATCGTGTTTAATTGATGTAAGAGTTACTAATAAACTTCGAAAAGCACCATCAACCAATAGGTTGAAGTTTCGAGTCAAGTTGGAGGATAAGTGAGAACAGTATTGATCCTCCTGCTAATGATCCATCATCAACAACAACTACTACACATCAAATTCTACCAGTTGCATGAATTAGATGGTTAAATCAATCTTTCATATCAATTAGTAAGGCAAAAATTTTGGAATCCTCAATTCAGGAGTGAGATGATCATCAACAGATATAGATAAAATTATCCATCAATAATCCAAAAATTAAGAGATTAGACAAACATTTCTAGCAAATAAGTAGTACCTGTTTAGAGCCATTTTTAGCATCATCATTAACTACCGCAGAATACCGATCTTCCATATCACCTCTTTTTTTCCCTCTTTTACAAAACACAGAGTATCCTTCTCCTTCAACTTCCACTTCATCCACCCTACTCTCTTCCCTCGGAGTTTCACTAACGTTTTCCAAACCTAACGAGACAATTGGAATCGAAATCCTCGCCGGCCTCTTCCTCTTTGAAATCGCCACCGCTTCCGCCGTCGTCGACGATGATGACGTAGAGCACTCCGTCGGTTCCTCCTCTTTCCTTAAATTTCTGTTGTAGCAATTACTCAACGGCGATAGAGGTGATTGACATAAAACTGCCGGTGCCGGCACCGGAGATAGTGATGATGATGCATAGAAGGACGACAGATTTACCGGCGATTGTATAGATGATGGTTTACAGAAAAATGGTGAATTAATTACTTTTGATTTTTGTTGTGATGGTGAAAATATTTGAGAATTTGTTATTGCTATGGCACAAGGCATTTTTGTTCTTTGTTCTATTTTTGCTCTAATTTAATTTTGCAGGTTTTTATTTTTGTTTGTAAATAAATTTGGAACAAAATGGAGATATTTATATTGGCGTTTTTTGGTTCCTACTTCGAAGAGAGAATTAGTCACCACCAACGCGCCATGCATGTGCGATGGATATAACCAAAGAAATATCTATAATGTGAATTGAATCTGGTTGACGTTATTTCGTCCTTAATTAAAGTTTTTATGATTTTTATTTTTATTACGTATTTGTGTAGATTGGTTTAGTTTGATTTTAATATTTATCGATTTGTAGATATGATAAACTGTTATAGAATCATTAATATATTGACTTATCAGTTTCGATTTAACTTTCACAATTTGATTTAAAAAGTCATTGAAAATTGCTAAACAAGGAGACAAATCAAATAAAACGTACACATAAATTAGCATATAACATCTTGCTCTAAAGCAAATATTGATGCATTGTAGGATAATCAAATGATTAAACAATTAAAAATAAAAGTATGAAACTAATCTTTAAGTCAAGAACTTTATTTGTGTGATATAAATATAATTTACTATCACGTTTTCGACTAACCTTATTAAAAATTGATATTTTTTCTAAAAAATCAGTATCAAAACTGCTAAATCAATATTTCATTGTAGATGAATTATTAATTAATTTTTTTCGATTCAATTTTGTGCAATGATTCCATAATGGGCCATGTAATTGATGTGTGAGTTATGATTTAATAGTATCTCAATGAGAATACTAAATTTCGAGTGACAAACTAAAATAATTTTAAAAAATCAATATTTTTTATGAATATAATAATTAAACTTATAATGAAGTCGATGAGAGAAGGATTGTCAAAGTTCATATAAAAAGTCTAACTTTTCCTCATCCAATCGGTATGACACTTAACAATAATGATTTTTGCAATGTATAAATTAAAAACTTAACTGAACTTTAATAACGATACCAAGTAGAACATGAAAAAAACAATAAGATAAAAATCCAACCAAATACTTTTTGAGAATACAACCATCAAACTTTAAATTTATAGTCTAGCGGTATCAACATGAGTTCACATAATATACAATATGTGTGTTTGATTCTCAATTCATTTTCTTATAAAGTCCAAAATTAGTTTCATCTTAGACAATTATTGATTCAGAACTGAACGAAATCGCTTCAAATCGAAAATAAATAAATATCAAAAGCTCTATCAATCTCCGATTCCTTCCCTTTTTCCATATGCCAATAATATAATGACAAAATAAGTTTTAAAAATATATTATTTTTTTATGCAAAAAACAAAATAAAAAAAATATTAAGTTTGCAAATTTGTAGTTTCTGGATACTCCAAAGCATGCATCACGTAAAGGTCTTTTGATTATTGACATTTCTCAAGTACTTGGTCTAAAAATTCTAAGTCTAGGGAGAAAATTTCAACTTTAATTGAAGGGAAGAAAAGGTAATCAAATAAGTAGAATGATTATTTGGGTACCGTTAATTAATTACTTGTTCACACTCAAGCAGAAGTTATTCATAGTCGACAACAAAATTAAGACAAATTTGTCAATCTTTTACTTTCCTTTTTAACTATGTACATGTATTTAAAAAAATACACACACACATATATATATATATAAGAATAAATTTGTGGATAAATGATACTAGATCATTCAATTTGTTTCTCTCACTTTTTATTTTAGTCTATTTAAAATGATAAAAAAATTAATTTTTTAACGGTTCATATAATATGCTTAAGATCATAAATTAAAGAATATTTTACATGTTTTCAATTTAATACGACACAATACAAACATCTTTTTTATTTTTTTAAATTTTGTGTCAAATTAAAATCAGATAAAGAAATTAAAACAAAACATTATTGTACTAATATCATAAAAAGTTCATTAGTACATACAGTAAAAAGTACGAAAATTTCATTTTTCATGAGTTATATTAATTATAATAAAAGATACATTTTAAAATATTAATTTAAATTTAAATTTTAGTAAAAAAAATCTATATAAATATAACACACTCCTTATTTGAATCGCATATTATACAATCAATATTTCTAATAAAAATTTTCTTTATACTCAAAACTCGAATTAAGATTGAAATAATCCACCACTGCATCACGATACGCAATATGGGGTGAGAGTGGGGGAACATCCATTTGGCCGTCAAAATGCGCTTTATAAGACCAAAAAATTAGAATTAAATGGTCAAACACGTTTGGTTTTTTTCTTTTTGGCTGTGGTGTGGCTGGCTGCTTTCATATTATAAAATAGTAAAATGAAATAATTCAACACAAAATTCACACTTACTTAGTACTTAATAGTGTATATTGTTTTATTAGTTAGTTAAGTACTGAACTGACTATTTAGGTGTTATTTTTTTTAATAAATATAATATAAAGTTGTAATACTTGGTCTTTGTTTCTTCCTTGCCATTTGGTTTTATTTTGGCCGATTCTACCTGCCTGCTTTGTCATCAAATTAGTCTCTATCGCTAAATACGTGTCATATATTTATTGATCTGAGACGTATCTTAAAAAGAAATTTTATTATTCGTTTGGTTCAATGTAATTCCATACTAAAATAAAACTCCAATGAAAGATATGTTTTATATTTTCATCAAATAAAAATCAATTTACTCTCACATTTTTTAGTGACATGGTTATTGGGATCTCATAGTTTGATAAAATACTTACCTTTTTTCTATTGTTATAGAATATTAGAAGAGAAAAAAAAATGAAATTAATTAGTTATAAGTGAATTTTTTTTTATATTCAATCTTGAAGTTTGTATTGAAGCATGTTTTAAATTTTGATCAAGAAGTTCCATATTTTAGGGAGATATCTAACAAAAGGCAACTCTACATTAAGTAAGACTCGAACTCGACACTTTTTATCTTAAGATCATCTCCAATTTATGCTAAATTTTATAAAATTTGATGTTTTGAGCTCTAAATCACACCATTTTTTATATCAAAATTAAAGTGCGAATAGTGTTACATCAAATTTGATGTAACACTATGCATCACATCAATTTACTTTTTGAATATTTAAATATTATTTTATCATACAAATTTTGAATTAAAAATTATATAAATTGTATGTTTTAATTAAATCTCTTGTATATTTCATTATTTTCATATATAGTGCTTTTATAATATTAATTTTAGCTATAAAATTTAGTTTTTTTATAAATTAATTTTTCTATATATAACTTTTTAAAAAAAATTAAAGTTAATGTTAATTTGACTATAAATTATAATTGGATATAACTATACTTAATCTTCACAAAAATTATAAATACAAACATATGAATTATATATGGTGGGTGTTTTAGAAAAAAAATAGTTTTATGAAATAAATAATAATAATATAATAATAAAAAGGGAGAAAAATATTTTTTTTGATAAAAAATTTGACATAGTGAATTGAAATTGATTATATCAAAAATAGTGTAGCCTTAAAATAAAAAAGTACTTATCATTTTACCACAACTCTGTTCGAATGGTCAAATTGAGGAGTGACAGTAAAATAATTAATCGAAGTAAAAGTATTTTTTTTATATAATCAAAATTAAAGATAACATGATTGACAAGCACTAATTTAGGTGATTCAGTCATTGAGAAGGTTGAACTTGGTTGGACTGAGAGCTAAGTCATAGTATTACAACAACTTTTAAATAATAAAAAAATAAATAAAGTTTCAAATATGTGGGGCTTCACTTTGTCTAATTATGAATTATTCTTCAATATTATATAAATGATAATATAAATTCAAAATTACAAATATTCATTCAAATTTTAACAACAATTCCAATTTGTCCAAAATTGAGGAAATAGTCTCAACAGCCTCTGATTTAATTTGTCTTTTATCTCTGCTTTTCTTTTCTTATGGATATTTACTTTTCCTTGTTTTTTATTTTATATTGGGTGTTCAAAATGGTGCAACATTTTTATGAATAATTCATAGTTCACCATAAACTTTGACTGATTCACTATGGTTTAATTTAATAAATTCAATTTACAATTATTATTTTGTGACAAAGTGTTTGGTTAGTGTTGTTTTTCTCTAATTAATATTTACAATTTTTATATTATAACTATTGTTTTGTGCCAAAGTACCTAAGTGTTTGGTTTTTTTTTTTAATTTCAATAATTACTTTGAACACTTCACAAATTGAAGATTTCGTACAAGTGAAACTAAAGTTGCTTATATTATTATCA
>NC_028641.1:74693901-74694657 GCF_001406875.1 Solanum pennellii
TATATTTTCATCTTGGTGTGCTATTTCTTTATTTATTTCTCTACTTTTTATTTATTTATATGTTTGAATAATTATTTTGAACATGTCTAGCTAGTTGGTATACTACTAAGTTTTTCAAAATACAAGAACCTGTGATAGAATATATAGATATCATGATATCTTCGTTGTTAAGATTTTGAATTTAAGTTTTGAAAATAAAAATATCATACGCTCAAAATTTGTACTTTTCAATTTTATATATTGCGCGCATGTATTCCAATTAATTAAGGCAGACCCAAAATAAGTATCAAATAGAACGAAATCACCTCCATAAATGAGACTTTACTAGTCGTAACTTGTAAATGCAAATTTAATCGAACTCTAATATAGATAGCGAAAAGGAAACTAAAGGATTAGTACATACATGTGCATGCATGGTTGACTAAATTTTATATAAATTGGAATATATTTAAATAATTTTGATTGGGAAGTACGTGGTAGTTTATACATCGTGTAAGCATTTTCTATATCTATATAAATATAAATAAATAAATTTTAGTGAACATACCATGTGATAAATGATTAATTAATTGTTGAAAAGTATCAAACAAGTATTATTAGAGTATACGTGTTCTATACGAGGGAAAATAAATTATTTTTTTAAATTCTCTTTTACACGATATTTCGTTTTCTGCTAATTAATTCTTGCCACGCTTAAAATAAGTCTTTTTCTAGAAAAAAGTTATATATATATATATATATATATATATATATATA
>NC_028641.1:74694680-74717279 GCF_001406875.1 Solanum pennellii
CTCTCTCTCTCTCTCTCTCTCTATATATATATATATATATATATATATATATATATATATAAGTTATTTGTAAAATATATATATTAATGAGTATTTTCATCAAAAGTAAGAAAATAATTTCCTCACTGGCGTTAATACCTCAAAACTACTCAATAATTAATCTTTTAGATTTATAATATGAACGAAGTGATAATTTATGAAAGTATTACTTGGATTTTTATGATACGAAAACAATACAAATCGTGCTTATAATTATGGATAAATGACAAAAATTTCACATTTAAGTTCTCTTATTAACATTATCCTTATTAATTTTATAAATTCTCAAAATCTCTCATTTTCACACATCAAATTAATGTATTTGACGCATCAAATTAATGTATCTTGCGCATCAAATTAGTGTATCATGTATAAATGTACATCACATTAGTGTATCATGTATAAAATATAATATATTTTACTTCACGATTAATGTATCTCACGCATCAGATTAATGTATCAACGTTTATATTATTGTATGGATTTTAGGGATTTTTGTAATTATAAATCTATAAAGGACAAATGACAATTTTGCCTTAAAAGTATATAATTTCTGTCCTTTGTCCAATTATTATATATACACAAAATATTAAAACATATTTGCTTTGTATTAGATAAATAAGTTCACATAAATTGAATCGTTTTTCTCTAGATTTTTTTCGTAAATTAGGGAGGATGCGAGGGGGGCAAACGAGGAAGTAGCAAATCGGAGTAGGACGGTTACAAGAGATGGGTCGCAAAGGCGGGTTCAGTTCAAGCGGCGTCTCGGGTGGAGAGGGTGGTCCGATTGATGAGTCCCAAGTATAGAACCAAAACTTGATCATGAACAAGTTTGAAGTTGATTACTAAAAAATAATTTAGTGTTAATTTTTTTTTAACCTTTTTTTGTTAGAAAAAAGAATGAAATTGAATGCTTTGTTTGTTACGTCTATAGTGTAATGTACATTATAGGTGTGTTTGGTATATGGATATTTATTTTTTATTTTTGTGAAATTTATGTGTTTGATATGTAAGCAAAAAATATAGCAAGAGTATGAGGGTGGTGAGGAGAGGGTTACAAGGACGTGGACGGAGATCGAGTCTAATTTCATCGTTAGATTATTCTAAATTTTTGGATGACATTTTTAATAAGTTTATTTTTTTTAGAAAAAAATATTCATACTCAAATTCGAGATCTTTAATAAAGGAGAAAACAGTTTCACCATTATATTACAATACAAATTGATAAAATTAAGCCGGCTAATAGCTTGTAGCTAAATTTTAAAATGGATTAATATATGATATTTTTAAATTTGGTCTCAATTGTCAATTTTTTAGTTTAGGAGGTGTATAAGTAAGATATTTAAATTATATTATAAAGTTAACAATTAGTAGACACATGTGTTATATGATAAATTTATATTCTATATAGCAAGTTGATCATCTGAAATTTGGTACGTAGGATATATGTTTATTTGTTTTCGCATGAGATAGCAAGTCGTGCGTATATTAGTAGGTGTAGTTTTATATATATGGTATGACGAGAATAATTTATACTACGGCGAGATAGTCTATACGTCGTTTTATTTCTACCTTTCCTAGGAACTCACAATAAAAAAATCGTACGATATAAATGAACAAGTTATAGTAAATCGAAGAATAAAAATAGTAGGAAAATACTACTCATAATAATAATACCCAAAAGGGAAACTATATAGAGCATGTTCAACAATTAACTAGCTAGCTTTCTTCCCTAATCTTAATTAATCCATCTAAATAAGATTTAATCTGTTTAGCTAACTAGCTAATCTTGCTAAAACTCCAACTAATGCTGCTGAATTAGCAGTAGCAGCTTCACCTTGCTTAAAATTATCTCTTGAATCATTATATTGATCACTATTATCTGGTCCTCCAACAATTGCCCCAACTAAATCATTTGGATTTGGTGCATTTCTTTTGAACCATTGATCAAAACCTTCTTGGCAACCCACTGTTTTTTTGTCTTTTTTAATTGACACAATTGATGCTCCCCTATGATGAACTTTTTGTGGGTAATGTGTACCAAATCCAACCATGTAACTCATTTTTTGGGGGTTTTCACCAAGTATATAATCTACCTGAAAAAATAATAATTGGAAAGTTATTAGTAAATGATAATCTAACTAGTTTTTTCTAGTTATAGACACAGATATAACAGTAACATATTCAGTATAGTTTTATAAAAAAGGGTCTGACATTGATACAACGATAATTAACAATAAAATGTTCGATGTAATTCTATAATTGGAGTTTGGGTAGATTAGTAGGATGTATGCTGATATTATCGATATGTATATATATATATTTAGGGATAGAAAGACTGTTTTCAATAGATCCTAGGATCACAGAAAAAAACGAATATGAAAAGGGTAGCAAGAAAAACTGATAACAAAATAGCAAGAATAAATAGGGTCAAACCTCGATACAATAATAATTAATAATAACATGTTCGATGTAATTCTATAATTTGGGTTTGGGTAGGTTAGTAGGATATAGGGTTTGGGTAGATTAGTAAGATGTATGCTGAACTTATCGTTGTGTATATTTTGGTGGGATAGAGAGACTATTTTCAATAGATCTTTAAGTCACAGAAAAAAGCAATACGAAAAGGGCAACAAGAAAATCTGACAACAAAATAGCAAAAATAAATAGGGTCTGACATCGATACAACAATAATCAATAATAACATATTGGCATAATACATAAATATGCCCTTTAACTTGGCTTCGAATCACATTTATGCCCTTCAACTTTGGATATGCACAAGTAGACACTTAAACTTGTATAAAGTTGAACAAATAGACACACATGTCTTACATGTCATCCTACATGTCATTTTTTGTCCTACGTGGTGTCCTAAGTGTATTTTGCCATGTAGGACTCATGTGTTTATTTATTTAAAAGTTGGATAGTTAAAGTGCTTGTTTGTTCATTATGAAAGTTGCAGGTTAAAGTTAAAATTTGAAGCCAAATTTAGGATCCAATATATGTATTACAATGTAATTCTATAATGGAGGTTTGGATAGATTAGTAGGATGGATCTAAATCTTATCCCTACATATACTTTTGTGGGATGCAGAGAATGTTTTCAACAAATCCTTAGATTACCAAAAAGAAACGAATATGAAAATAGAAAAAAAATCTGACAATAAAATAGCAAGATGTAAAGTTGTGAAACAATCGATAGTACTATTAATGCTATTTTCATGTCACTAAAAGAATATCTCCAAGTAAACGTCTCCTTAATTATCAAATTTCTAATTTTTAAAATAAGATAGATTACCTGAAATTTAACGAAGCTTATAAGTTCCGAAGGCTCCACATTTCCCCTAGAGCATTGTAGAGAATTTTTAGTTGCAGATAATGTATCTGCATAAGTTGTTATAACAAATGTTGTTGTTGTGACAAATTGAAGATTATTCCAATAACCCCACCATAAAAGTCCTCCATCAGTAGTCTTTATGTTGTTATTTCCCTTTTGTATACAATTGCATATAAATTCCTCTGCATATTTTTTGTACTCATTCAATAAAGTACTTTCATTTCCTGCAAATTTATTCTCCAGCAGATCCTGCAAGAAATTAATAACGTGTGAATGAATCGGGCGAGTTTAACTTAAATAAATTAAAGTTGATAAAGATGGTTCGATCGACATTTCTTTGTCTATATAAATAAGAAGCGGATTCATAATTTAAGCTTAAAACTAATGCTTTCTGTATCTCAATTTATGTAACACTGTTTAATTTGACATAAAGTTTAGGAATCCTTAAATGTATGAATGTAAATTACTTTATTAAGGAAAAAGAGAAATTATAGAGTAGATGATTTTATTTTTTGAAAATGATATTCTAATAAAAAATTCGGATTTTGTCACAGATAATATTAATATAAAATAATTACCTTGGCAATGAGTACTTGAGCACCAATATATTTGTCATCCCATGATAAATTTAATCTGGTAAGTCCACAACTAGTGGATTTTTCATTGATGTAATCAAGGTATGTTTGCTCTTTGGTGGCTTTATACAACCAAGCAGCAGCCCACAATAGTTCATCCTGTTAAGAAGGGAAAAAAAACATGTATATACATAATTAAATTCCTTTATAATGATAATGTTTGTTTAAATATCGTTGACAGTTATAGCGAGACGTTATTATCAAGAACATATAATATATCATAATGTGAAAATTGATTTCAGTAGAAACTTATCTGTTATATTGAAATGTTGTTACAGTGAGGTCTGACAGTTGATAATAGATATCACTATTTGGAAAATTAAACAGTAAGTTTGGTTTAATCCCAATCAAAACTTCAAAAAATTAATTAAATATGTCACATTAATTGAAACGAAAAAAATAATTACAATTGGATTTATAGTTTAATCAACAAGACAATACGACTCTTTATTTATAATAAACGTAAATATTTATTTTCAATATCGTCATATAAATTGAGATTACCTCATAGCCGGAGCTACCATAGAATATACGGGCCTCGGGAATGCTATTTGAGTACACGCCTGGAAACTTTATAGCAAAATCAAATAGCTGCAAAACAATGCAATAATTAATTAACATTTAACTCACAAATACGTAAATCTGAATTAAATCAAATAAATATAATTGATCAACATTAGCATATAATAATTTCTTTTTTTAAAATAAAAAGAATCTTTACACAAATAATTGAATAGATTACTATTTGTTTTCTAAATGTATAAATAGATTAATTATACACATATCATATGATGTTAATTATTTTAATTTAATCAATTATGTGAACAAGGTTATTTTTCTCTTTCAAAAAAGTTGATTTTGTAAGTATGATTTATTACCTAATTAATTCTCATAATCATTACTCCGTTCGTTACATTTTTACTTGACCCTTAACACTTGTCTTTTTAAAAAAGTATTTATTAGGAGTCAAAATTAATGCAATTTATTACGTTTTGAAAATTTAACAATTAGTATTTTATATAATTATTTAATAATAAAAAATTTATATTTAAAATATCAAGCAAAATAGTTTGATTCACTGAAATTTGCAAGTTAAAAAATATATATCTTTTTTTTAATATAAAAAACAAATGAAAAGATCTTTATAACGAGCATAAATTTTAAAAATGATTACTAAATTAAGTAATCAGCGCATATAATATAAATATAAATATTATTAGTTATAGCTTAGTTGTCACCTCTTTTGCATGAGTAAGAAGATGATTCGAGTAACTCGAATCAGACTTCTTAAAAGCAACGGCCGCAGCAGCTAAAGCTGCGGCCGTTTCTCCAGCCAGGTCAGCACCTGGGTGTTGTTCATCAATTTTGTAAACACTCCTCGGTGTTGTCATATCTTCCGGCCTCTCCCAACACTTATGATCGGAAATTCCCTCTCCGATTTCGCCATATAAAACATGAGACTCTTTATGTGCTTTGATGAAATAATCAGTGCCCCATTTGATTGCATTCAGAGTATTTTTCAGCTCATTTTTTGAATTTAGTTGAGATTCGAATGCAGTTGCGCTCCATGCTAGCAATGTTGTTGTAAACGCCATTGGAAATCCAAATTTTACATTGTCTCCGGCATCATAATATCCTCCTATTAAATCAATCTAATTGGGAATATAAAAAAAAAAAAAAAGTTATATCGTAAAATTACATGATCAATAAAGATTTATATAATCTATAAAAACAAATCAACAGTACATAATTGATGAGTTCATTTGAATCTAGAGTTTTAAAAACAAAACCTAGGAATATGTGAAAATCAATAAAAAGTATTAAGTACTAACATTAGGAGTAATAAATAAATCTGAAACTCATAAAATTAAAATTTTTGATCATATTTATTTGGAAATTTAACATAATAATAATAATTATTATTATTGTTGTTTGTTCTAATTGATCGCTCCTTAAAGAGAAACGTATACAAGCATATTATTATTTTTGGACAATGGATTTATGGATAGAGTCAAATTTAAAAAATAATAAATTCAGTTGAACTCGTTACATTGATCGTATAGGCTTGTGCAAAAAAAAAAAAGTAAAATCAGTTAAAGCCGTTATCCTACGGCATTTTTATATTAATACACAAAGATGGTAATAAATCGTTCTTATATATTATCAAAAAAATTTCGATTGTTTATTGATTATACTAAATTCTGATAAAATAAAAGAGCCTTTTGTGTACTTGTGCAAAAAAATTAAAAATGTTTGGGTGATTTATATATGCCGATGATAAATCTATAATTATAGATTTTAGATTCCCCTAGTAAGGAAGGAAATACTTCCAAGATTTTGCTTATATCTATAATTATAAATTCATCTAATTTTAATAATCGTATTTATCGATCGATGTATATATATTAAGAAAAATTACTAAACACATATACTTGATACCTCGAGAAATGATGAAATGTGATATACAAGATTCTAGAGTGATCTATATATGCCGATGATAAATCTATAATTATAGATTTTAGATTCCCCTAGTAAGGAAGGAAATACTTCCAAGATTTTGCTTAGATCTATAAATTATAGATTCATCTAATTTTAATAATCGTGTTTATCGATCGATGTATATATATTAAGAAAAATTACTAAGCACATATACTTGATACCTCGAGAAATGATCAAATGTGATATACAAGATTCTAGAATTTCGAACTCAAATGATAAAATTAAAATTCTGAATCTGTCTCTAACGTTTACGTACCCCATCATCTTTGCCATCTTGAAGGGCTGAATCTCCACGCCATTGTACACGTTGATTATGAGGCAATTTTCCAGATCTTTGTGCTTCAAAATACAATAAAGATTTTGTAAGTGCTTCTCCATAATCAATTGAAGCTGCATTTACAAATAAAATCATAAGGCAAAAACCAAGCATAAAATTATTTGTTGAAGCCATGATTATGATAAAATTATATAATTCAAGAGAATTTTTTTTTTAGTTTGTGAGTTCTCTTATAATATGGTCTGAGGATATTGCATGATAAGCATATATATATATATTGAGAGTTATGTGTAAGACAAAAACTCTAATTATGAGACATATATTATTTTTGGCCTTTTTAAAAAAAACTCTAGAAAGTACTTTATGTAGATTGTAAAAATGGAAAGAATTTTTTACACACTATTTATTATTATTAAATATAAATTGTCAGAAGAAGCCACAAAATTCATTCTTAAAATAATAATAATAATGATATATATATATAAAGAGAATTTGGAGGATCCTACCAATGAAATGGGAAAATGGAAAGAATATCTTTATCTACCACGTATAGACAATCTTAATTATTGAAAAAAATAATTTAAATATACTAACGATAAAAAAAATAATCTTATCAGCATCGTTATTTATATCAAATTAAAGTTATATTTAATTTAACGCTAGAGTCGAGGAATATTACAAGTCGAAGGGAATAAGGTTCATTTCCTCATTTTCCCTTCTTAGATTATAAGTTATTTCTAGTTTGAGTGTTATATTCTAATACTTAGCGTATATATTTTATTCATAGTTTATTAATAATATGTATATAATATTATTTGAAAAGTAGTTATTCGGGAACAAATGAATTGTTTATCTTGAAATCTAACTTTAGGGGTAAAAGAGAAGACAAAAATAGAACGTTGTAAAAATTTCACTTAAAACGTATAAATTTTTTTATATAAAAAATTAAAATAGATGGAATACCTTCTTTTTAAAAGAAAATATATTCAGAGTTTATCATATATAATTTTTAAAAAGTTATTTTTTTCCAAAAATAAGTTTATACAAAAAAGAAATTTTAGATTTTGACTAGTTTGAATTTTTCTAGAAAAGATTTAGTACATTGTTGTAATCCATGTGAACTTGGAAAAAAGATAGTACCATGCATATGTTTTCACCATTTGAGATGTTTGTTTTCGGAAAATGTGTTATCTTTAAAGTAAAATTTTGAGATAAAACTTCGAATAAATTAGGGCCAAATAGGTAGCAAATATCGAGTAAAAAAAAAATATCGAGCTAAAATACAAAATATTTAATTATCTTTAAAAATATTAAATAAGTATGCGATTAAATAACTGGATAAAATTAAAAATAATAATATTTAATTTTTCACTCGTCAAAAATACAAACAAGGAATAATGGTAAATTGAAATTGGATCATATAGCTTGTGTCGATTCGTTAAAATTCATTTTCCTTCTCCTTTATGATCCATCTTCTATTTTATTTTTTATTTTTTATTTTTTTTAGTTTTTAATAATATTTTACAATATTCACTTTCATTTCAAATCTAAATTCTACATTAATAACAGAATATCTATAAGGAAAATAATATCACATTCTTCTCATTTTGAGTTATAACCAGCTTATCTCTTTTAAAAAAAATTCAACTATCTTAAAATTCAAAGTTTGAATTGACAAATTAATTTGAAATTAATTTTAAATTAACAGTTATAGACTTATAGACATAAATTAACAGTTATAGACTTATATCATTCCACACAAACAAAGGAGTTCAATTTTTATTTTATTTTTAACATTTCTTCGATAGATACCTTAGTACTACGAGTGGCAAATGAGCCGTTTGAGTTGAATTTCAACACATTAAAATAAATCGATTTCATAAATGAGTCATTGTTTAATTTTATTCAAAAGTTATAGGAAAAGTACCTAAACACAATTTATTTTACCATATATTTTTTTTAAAAAAAAATTATCATTTGAAAAAATTACAAAAATCTCTACTCATTTTTATTCTCGAAAACATCATTCTTACGCGATGTATTGGAATGATGTATCACGATAGGTGTGCCTTGTATCAACAAAGGTAATGTATCAAGACGGGATGTATCGGGACATTGAGCTATGCATAGAAACAAGTGTGTATGTTTTTTATCAATAAAGGTAAATATATCAGAACACAATGTATCGTACGTTGAGTGATGTATCCAAACTGGTGTGCGATGTATCGGGACGTAGGGTGATGTATTCGGGATAGGGATACAGTGTATCCGAAATTCTTAAATTTTAAGAGATTTTTATAATTCTTATAATTTGAACACGTTGAGGTATGTATCGAAATACGATATATCCAAAATCAGGAAACAATTATATATCATAACACTATGAGATTTGTGTAAAATATACATTATATGGGTTTAGTTGGGCCGAGCATTGGTTAAGTAACATATCATAGATCAATTCGTAAAACTCTTACCAAATTTTGATCTTTTGATTTTTTGTTTCCCAATTTGTTTAATTATCAAACAAAAACATTTTCTCTATTTATTACAACTATTTGACATATCAAACAAATCTCTAGTATTATAGCTATATATAACATATCAAATAAGTTTGTAGTTATCAATAGTGGTTTGTGGTGGAGTGATAACTACTCCTTTATTATTAATCAGAAGTCTCGAATTTGAGTCCATCTAGATACAAAATCGACTTTGTTAGGTATTACTTTACCCAATTAGGACTTCCCGTGGCGAATTTGGATGTATACAATATAATGTATAATAATGACATTTCACATACACAAGCTCTGGCTCAGCTTCATACTTACAATTTGCATAATTTTCTCAAATTTACAAGCCCAAATGAACACAAAATCACATTGTCCAACTCTAAATCAACTAGTTCTAAGAAGAACCAACAAAAAAAATGTATACACAAATATGGTATATCAGTTAGACTTTCTCATACAATATAAACAGATTCAATTCTCATGGACGTTCTTCGATTTACAAAACATCAAGAACTTGACATTATACGAGTATACAAAAGCTCGTTCCACGTGTCGGGCAATCCCGGGAGACACCAATGAATACAATCAGCATACGTAGCTGGATCAGCTTGCTGCTCTGGCGTTAGTATTTTTCCTTGTCGAATTGTGTATAACGAAGTGTGTGCATCTTTTCTATACTCTGATATACGTGTGATATTCATGAAATATACAGGGAGTTTCATTGATTTTGTCACATTTGATGCTATAGCAAATAGCCTCCTATCTGTTCCAACATTTAGTGGCATTGACATGTTCAATACTGGTGTTGTCTCCTTTGCACATTTTATCCCATTTGGATTATTCCAATCCATACTCCTGTTTTCATGCATTTTGTCATATAATATACAACCATTATTAGTTCACTTTACAAGAATTATACTCAAAAGTTTTATGCATCGACGATATAATAAAATATTGATACAATCATCCTATCGTCTAAAACATAATTCTAAGTGATTCTAGCATTATTTTGTAACCTAGAATGAAAGATAAGTAACCCATATATACAATATGTAGTTACGTAATCATTTTCGTCCCGAATTATGTAACGAAACTGTTTGACTTGATACAGTACTCAAAAAACAAAAAGTATGTAATCACATAAACGATATTTTTTTGTCTTGATTTATATAGCAAAACTATTTGACTGAACACAGTATATAAAAAACAAAAAGTATCGTCTAAAACATAATTCTAGGTGATTCTAGCTTTATTTTGTAACCTAGAATGAAAGATAAGTAACCTATATACACAATATGTAGTCACGTAATCATTTTCGTCCCGAATTATGTGACGGAACTGTTTGACTTGATACAGTATTCAAGAAACAAAAAGTATATAATCACATAAACGATATTTCTTTATCTTAATTTATATAACAAAACTATTTGACTGAACACAGTATATAAAAAACCAAAAAATATATAATCACCTAAATAAATATTTTTTTATTTCAATTTATATAACAAAACTGTTTGACTAAACACGAACCAAAAAAGTTAAAGCAAGGAGGAGCACAAACACAAAGGAGGTAGAAAATTACTTGATATGCATAGGTGACATGCTCATGAAGAAGACACGTGTCCTTTTGGGATCTACATTATTTTGCACCCATTGAGACCATGTTGTTAAAACTCTTGTATAAGCAATTGTCCTATCAATTTCATCATATTCTGTTGATCCTTTATCAAATGATCCTCGTCTATATTAAAAAAAAAAAAATAAAATAAAAATTAGAAACATAAAATATTAAATTATGATTGCAGATAAGAAAATGAAGTTCGCTAAAAATAATTTCAAAAAAAATTGTTTCAACTTTTGAATCTAACAAAGCTTATAACTAAAATAAATCTCGAAAAAATCTTAATAATTTAGTTGATTGACTGACTATCTTTTTTACCTGAATTTTCACCTTATTGAAAAGCAATTCTTGAAGTTACAAATTTTAGATGTATACCATATATAATCATGACATAGTTAATGTATAATCGTGACTTTTACTACCTGTTACGGTTAAGATAGTGAAATTTTCACTGTCTAGATAAAAATGTTAAGATTTCAATTATTTTATTAAAAATAAATAAATATTATTTTTTAAAAGAAGTATACTTACAAAACTTTCATGGTGCCACCATTCATCCACCAAACGTAAGTGTTGAATATAAGATAATGCACATTTTTCCAATTATTCCCATGTTTTTCAATTGATTCTGGCATGATGAGTCTGGTCAAAATGTTATGTACTGCTGGATCATCTGAATTTGACTCCACAAGATATGGAGCCCAATAAAATTCCACCGTGGCATTATATTCCTGCGATATTCACGCCACATATTCAGTGTTATTCCATAAATAGATTCGAAAAGAATGATGCATACGTGAAACTTTTCATACCTTACAGGGATGAATAGGTTATTTTAGCGAAAGACTGTCAAACTCAAATAAACTTTTTTTGGCTGGCGAGTAGTTTAACAAATAAAAGAAAGTTGCAAATAGACAAGTAATACATGTTCTTACCATATAGATTATCTAATTAAGTGATGCTAAATCATAAATTTTGACATATAATCAAAAGTCAAAACTACTATCCCATGTTCATTAGGAATAATTCATTAAGTATCATTAGAGTCTAATTAACATCCCAAAAGAAATTTAATTTTCTCGTGTACCAAAACATATTTATTTTGTTGAGTATCTATCCTTCATATACTTATTGTAGTAGACTGTCAAAAATTGAACTTTATGATTTTGAGTTTGACGTTTGATCATTAAGATTACTTATTTATATGTACTTCTTGAGAAATTTTTTGCATTTACAAAGAACTCGAGTTAAAATTACTGAATTCTGATGAATATTCATAATTCAAGCATCACTCGAATATATACATCCCATAATCATAAGAGAGTATCAATATTTTACCTATGGTATATTTCACTTATTTGATAAAAAAAATTTCAAAAAAATATATTCGATCATTTTAAGGATATATAGTTTAAAAATAGTATAAAGTCTTTTATATTTATTAAATTCCGATTCTAATTAAACTAAATTACATTATTTAAAACGAAAAAGAAGAGAATAACAAACTTTTTTAGTTGTAACTATATGATAAAAGAAAGTTGCAAACTATTTTACAACCAGACAACAATTGTGTGGCTAAGTTAAAATATCAAAAATTGTGCTAAGTTAGCAACTTTTGGAAATTTCAAGTGTCATAGCTGACAAGGATATATACTAATAGAAAAGCTAACTATATAAATACTAATTCAATTAATCCATGTTCTTACTTTATAGATTATCTAATTAAGTGATGCTAAATCATTAATTAGACATATAATTAAAAGTCAAAATCTCTTCATGAAGTATCCTTAGAGTCTCAACATCCCAAAAATAGAAATATAATTTCCTCTTGTACCAAAACATAATCATTTAATTGAGTATCTATCCTTCATATCCTTATTTTAACATATAAATTCAAAGTTTAAATTATGATCGTAAATTTAAAATTTTAATTATTGAGATCACTTATTTATATAAAATATTTGAATCAAAATTACTGAAATCTGATGAACTTATAATTTACATGTTATATCAATCTCAATAACTCTCTCCAAAAGCTTCGAGCATTATTCAAATTAATACATCTCATAATTATAAAAAAAAGATAGTAAACACTAAAAGGTTCCTTTAGAAAAATTATTTTCCTTCCTAATTATAATACTCATGATTGATCGAAGATCTTACTTTTCTATTGTATTATATTTTCTCCGCTCCACATATCTCATTAGCCCCGTGAATAAATTTTAAATATCGAATAATTAAAGGAAAAACAAAAATGTAGTCAAACTAATTAGAAAGAAAGATTTATAAAAATACCTCAATTATGAAAACTGATAAATGTCCAATTTTTTTATATTTATTCCAGCTGAAAGGAACTCCAGATTGAAGCAAACAAATCATAGATTCCCATTGGTTCCTATTTAATGAATCTCCCACAAACATTAATCTCTTATTCCTCAGCTTTTCAAGTAGCAATCTTGCTCTAAACCTGAAAAAAAAATTAATCACACAAATATTTTGTTAAAAAAAATAACATTTTTTAATTGAAAATTTAAGAAAATGATTCTTTTTACTCCATCTATTTCAATTTGATTGTACGGATTTACTTTACACTTTGAATCTTCTAGATATAAATCAAAGCTATGCAGGATGTATCAAAATATCCTTCAAGGTTCTTGTCAACATGTCGTGAAGAGTTAAAGTTAAAGAGTTAGAAAACAGAGATAGACGTTCTTTTGATAAACGTACTAAAAACAAAAGGAAAAGTAAGACAAACAAATTCAAATAAAGCTATTAATTAGTTAGGTAAAGAACAATCTTTTGGCTGCCATTTTCACTAAAAGTGACTTTTGAATCTTCTCGTTATGAACTAAGAAAAGGTAAAATGCAACAAAAAAAAGAAATGAACGTTCTTCTCTAAACATGCAAAAAGGTAAAATAATACAAATAAATTGAAATAAAACAAGTAATTATTTAGGTAAAGAACAATTTTTGACTGCCATTTCTATTAAAAAAGACTTTTAAATTTGTCATAAACTAAATATATGCAAAACGACCCAAAATATCCTTCAATAAAAGAGTTATCAAAAAAAAAGAAGCTAAAAGATAAAGTATGATAAACAAATTCAAATAAAACTAGTAATAACTTGAGGTAGTGAACAACTTGAGGTAGAGAACAATCCTTTAGCTTCCATTTTCAATAATAAAAAAAATAAAAGTGAATCTTTTTATTTTAAATTAAACTTATGTAAAATATATTAAAATACTCTTTAACAAAAAAGAAAAAAGGAATAGATGTTCTTTTTTAAACGTTTTAAAAAGGGGGAAATTAAGATAAATAGATATAAATGAAACGAGTAATTACTTGGGTAAAGAATAATCTTTTAGCTGTCATTTTTAATAAAAAAAGACTTTTGAATCTATTCGTTTTAAATTAAAGCTATGTAAAATTTATCGAAATACCTTTTACAAAAGAGTTGCCAAGAAAATGGAATAAACGTTCTTTATTAAACGTAAGGAGAAGTAAGACAAACAGATAGAAACAAAACGGAAGGAGTAATTACTTGGGTAAAGAACAATCTCTTGGCTGCCATCTCCAATTCTGAAACAAAGAATCTTTTCTTCCATTCTTCAAACAAGTAACTTGTTCTGTTAAAAATTTACATTCTTTTTCTTTATAAATTGGATGAGTAACATTATCAAAAACCCATTGCCCATTAAAAAGATCACAACTTTCTGGTGGCAATTCAATTTCATCATCATTTTCACTTCTTGAATTTGTCAAAACAGAGGTGTTTTTGCTCTGTTTTCCAAGAATCTTGGAAATTTCTTGAACCCCATTTGATTTATTTGAAGAATTTTCAAGAATTTTGGGGTTTGAGATGAATTGGAATTGAGCAATGGACTTGATATCTTCATTGTACATGAAGAACACAAAGAAGAAGAAGATTGAGAAAAGTATTATGCATGATTTGTGGCAATTTCTGCAGTTTTGTTTCATGTTGAATGATTTTGAAGATTGAGAAAAGTATTAGTTGGAAGTAGTATACTTATTATATAAGTAAGAAAAGAATGAAAGAAATACTAACATATTGATACGGGTCGTGGTGTATCGGTGGGATTGTTTTACCTTTAATTATAGATTTTGAATTTGAATCATGAGGATGAAGAACTATTATTGCGAGGGTCATCTTTAAATGAGCTCTGTAATGCTCGATTTAAATTTAATCAAGCTCTAATATTTATTTCGGATATCGAATAAAAAAATTAAGAATTGTTTTTTAATTATAATTTTTTGTTATTTAAAGAGTTTTGGTGAAATGTTTTTTTTTTTTCTTGCAAGAAACTGATTTTTGAGTATTGGTGATTGGGAAGCATGTCTTTCTCACCTTCCATATATTTAAAACTACTTTAGAAAACTAACTACTTAAAAAAAATGGAATATTCAATTTGTTGTATTTATATTAAGGGAATTAGTTCATCTGATTAAGATTTAAAATTGATATACTTCTCGTTATAATTCAATTCTCCTATCAATCAATGCATTGTTTAATCTAGAAATTGTATTTAATAACTCACAAAATTTGTTGGATCGTTATTTTTCAGAATTTTAGATTAAGAATGAAATAAACACAAGACATTGATATGACTTCATGAATGTGTAACCTGACTATTCCGTTGAATTACACAGATTGGATCGTTACAATTATTTATTTAATCATAAAATATGTCAAACTTATAATTTAGAGCTAAATATATCATTTATCTTGTCCTTATGTAAAATAAAACACTCCTATTTTTTTTTATAAATGAAATAGAATATCTTGTTACCAACAATAGATAAATGGATTATTAAAGGAGTATTTAATATCTTGTCACCAACAATTCTACGTGAGGGGTAGTTAGGTCCTTTGGGGGTAAGAGGAGTTGATGCCACGATTAAGCAATTATTAAGGTTAAGGATCTAATTAGATAAATTTATATTTGTATCATGTGTTTATGATGATTTAATAAAAATTAAAATTAACTTAGTGTTAGAAGTATTACGTATAAAAATGTGGTATATATCTGCTAATCTGATTTAAATATTTGATATGAATAAAATTTCCTTCTTTTGTGCATGTGTTCCAAGCTATTTGGCATGATAAAGGTGTTAAATAGCGTTTCAGATCAGGTCACTCAGTCATATTCATTTCATTTCTAAAATTATTCACTTTAATGTCAATTATCGAATTATGTCAATTTAAAAATACTCTTAATATAAAGTGATATTATTTGTCTTATTAGATCAGCCTCATTTAATTTTCCACATAAAGGCATCTATGTTGTGTTATATGTTTATTTAAATCAAAAAAATTCTATTGAACCAAACTATATCACACAAATTAAGATGAAAGATTATATAATGAAATATATATTGATTGTTTCACATTGTATCACTTTCAGGTAGTTAAAATTCACTTCGTCCCTTATAATTTTTTTCAAAAATATTATTAATTTAGAGTTTCAAATTTTCAATATATAATCATGAAACTTTATTTGAATAATTTGAAATTTCATGATAATAATTATTTTTCGATAACAAAGTTGACTAGTGGGCCTATCTTTGTAATTTGAGTCGAATTTATATGGGCCTATTCTTAATATTAGTCTGGCCCATAAGTTTGAAACTAAGCAAAACTTTCAAATATAGGAACTTATTATATTAACAAGTTAGTTTGTACATGTTATAGTAGGTATTAATTTTTAAAAATATTTTATTTCTTATAGGAAATAAGAATTTTTGTTTTTAGGATTTGTCATACAAGAACACAATATCATTCATAATGCAGTCATTTGAAAAGTTTTGCTTTAGGAAAGATTGTTATTATAGTTTTAATATTTTCGTTTTTATTGATTTTTTGTATGTAGATCAATTTCATGAAAATATATTAAATTTCGATGTTTTTTTTTCTATCATCTGATTTATCGCTTTCAAGATTTGGAATTATTAATCTCCCGCGACATTCAAGAAAGAATTTATTATAAATGTATGCAAAATTGTTGAAGGAGCTATATCGTCAAATGTGCTTGACCTTTGTTTTTTTAGTCAAATTCACGAGTGTTCCATATTTATATTGAAACCTACTAAAATTTGATAGATACTATTGAGAAGTGCTAACACTGGAGTCAAAGTGTTTCCTAACATATTAAAAAAAATTATATTCAAAACTCAAACTCGAGATCTCTAGTTAAATATGAAGAAACACTTATCACTTCACCACAATTTTTATTGGTGGTATGTTTTATCGAAAAAAAGGATTTCGGAAGGAGTTTGTTTTATTTTAAGGGTATTTTTGACTTTTAGGAGTCGCCACTTAATTTTTTAAGAAAAATCAAGAAAACTTATTTCCAAAACAACTTGAACAGAAAAATTTGTTTTGAAAATATTTTAGGGGGTTCGGGATTCTTATTAGTGTCTTAGGAAGGTGTAAGGCACCTAAGACACTCCGCTAACTTACGGTTTTCCGGTGATTAACTATTTGACTATTTTTTGTTTTAACCTTTGCGAATTTTATGTAGATATTATTAAAGCTTCATTTAGACGAACTTACAAGTTTTTGGAATATTCATTACAAATTTTCATTTTTTCAAGGCTAAAGCTCTTTAAATTCAAACAATCTTGTGAAATATTATTGTTTTAAGACTTCGTTAAAGCTAAACTTTTTAAAACCTTAACTCTAAGCCAACTTTCAAATTCAAACATCTATCGCATTAAAGTTTTGATTTTTTTTTTTTAAAGTTAGATAAAAGAGAAAGGCGTTTCGAAGGGGATTTGGAGTTTTCTAGTCCTAACACTAACGATACATTAAACAAACGCGCATAAGCAAATAATAAAGAGAGAGAGAGAGAGAGAGAGAGATTTGGGTCCAACTTCGGTTCTGTTCGCCTTGACCGAATGTTGGACCCACCTGCTTTTTGGGTTTCGACCAATTTTTTGTACCTGTCCTAATCTAAACATACAAGATAAAATATAAGAGAAATAAAAAGGGAAAACGATAAGGGCTTACGCCCATTACAAATAAATACAAAGGAATAAAAATAAGAAAAGTCTTCTAATCCGTTTTTGGATGTTTCTTCAATCTCCGTGGCATTCGAACCGTGCACATCCGCCCCGATGGATTGACTCAATGGGAATCTTCCGAGCCTTTATGGCTCTCCCGAAATGCAAGAACGGCGGGGAGTCCCCAAAGGAACTCGAAAGGAATTTCACATGCGATTAAAGACAAAAGAGTTAAGAAAGAACATGAAGTCTTTATATGTTAAGTCTAATAACCGATTTGCAACATAAAATACATACAGTGATATACTATTTTTAAACTTAAGTCATATGAAGAAAAGACAGGGGAATATTGGACAGGGCACTTGCACATATACAAAGGCAAGATTTTAACTCATCGTGATTTAAACATAACAATGCAACAACCCAAACAAATTATCGTAAAACTCTTCAACTAACAAATTCATTGTCCAAAAAAGTTCAAACAAAGACAACTTCATGAATAAACATTCTCGGATTACAAGTATGAATGAGTAATCCAATAATCCTATTTTAGATAAAATTATACATAACACAATGGTTTCAACCTAGAGATGAGAATTAAGCAACAAAATTTCATGCTTAACGACTTCTATACTTATCCAAAGGAATGCATGAAACTTAACTTACACATCACAGAGGAACTGTAAATCAGAATAGATATACTTTAACTTATTCCTAAAACAAACACGAAAAAGAAACATGTATACCCATGGGAAACATAAAACCACCTTAGACCCCAACTCTTCTCATACGCTGCTTAGGACATCATCAAGAGGGAACAGAAACATACGCAGACAGGCCAGGCATTCGCAAAGTTCGAATATGTTAACATATTTGATCCAAAACAAACGAGAGACCAACTAAGTCAATTAGCAGCAACATCCAGAGCACCAAAGCAACGAAAAGCCATTTTTGAAACCGAAGAAAGTGAGGAAATAGTACGAAGCAGGGGGAGCTACTGGAAATATATATATATATATATATATATATATATGCATCAAAGCATACTAGAAATAAAATAACAATGGATGAACAAAGTTCTTCACGCACACACAAAACTTAAAATCGAAACAGGCTACACATGGAGGATAGATATTACCTTTTCGGGAGCAGCGGCTGGGACGATAACGAGTAGGGGAGCACGACTTCACCGGAACGCTGCCGTGCAAGAGCGACAGACGAAGAAGCTCGAGTCAAGGGACGCGACTATACCACTTTTTCTTCTTTTCTACCAGCCTTCCAACTATTTTGATTTTTTTTCCGCTCTAATCCCTCTATGATGCTCTTCAACTCTTACAGAAACAAAACCCACAAGCACAAAGGCCTTGCTCTATTTTAAACAAAGAGATGAGCAAGAACTTTTCCAAAGAAAAAAAAATATATCTGTCTGGAACGTTAAAAACCCGAAAATTCTATTATCCAACCTAAACCAAAATTTTCCTTCCTCCAAATTCTCCAACCCAAAACGTCCAACGCCTTTCTGAAGAGGGGTGGGGGGGTTTATATAGAAGAAACTAGGGTTTCGAATTAGGAGGGCGGGAACCACGATTTGAGGCCCATTAGCTTCGAATTTCAAATTCGAAAACCCTATTCGAATCTCAGAGAATATGCCTTGGAGATGCCCATATCGTCCAACGGATGGGCATATGTGGAGGGCTCGGATCAATCGATCGTCCTTGCGTCATTACGTGGCTCGAATCCGCATTACAAGGACGGATTTGCGCGTCGTTTAGTGCACAGTAGGGGCTGTACGAGAGGAGGAAGAACGCAGGGCTGTACGAGGACAGCCAGACGCGTACTGGCTGCTCGTTTAGCGCCTACGCGAGATAGAGGGAGAAAGGGGAAGAGCGTGGGGGAGACGAGAACGCGTGGGGGAGACGAGAACGCGTGGGAGGCTTTCCATTTTCGGATGTTTGCTTTTCTGGGTTTTGTTTCTGGGGATTTTTTGTTTCTTTCTGAAAATGGCGTGGTGGGGGCTGAAGAAGAAGGAGGGGGAGTTGGGTCGCGTGGGTCGGGTAGGGGAAACCGGGTTGGGTCAGCGGATCGGATTTTAGAAGAAGGAATTGGGTTGGAGGGAATGTGTTGGGCTGGGGATTATTAAATAGAATGGGCTGATGGAAGGAATAAAGGGATTGGGCTGACGTGTTGGGCCTGGGTGTTAAGTGTTGGGTTGGAAAGGGAGAGAATTGGGCTGATGGGAGGTTAATTGGGTTGAGGACAAGAAATGGGCTGATAATTTGGGAGAAGGCCCAAATTCAGTTCTTCAAAATAAAAAGGGAAAATGGGTTCAATTTAACAAATAGCCAATTGATTAAAAATAAAACGAACTTGGTATAAATTTATTAACGAGCTTCTTTATTTAATAATTATAATCATCTTAAAAAGTGATTCAAAAGTATAATTATAAATCAAATTAACTAGTTTTAATAAAACACTTAAATGTATATTTTGATGGTTTTTGGGATAAGCATAAGATATACTACTTATATACATAGTTATGTAAAACACATATTATCGAAAGTTATGTTAAACGTATTCGAAGTAGCATAAAATTCATGTATTATATATATATATATATATATATTTTTTTTTTTAATTTACGCAAGATTTATAAAACTAATTAACTTAAATAATTTGGAAAACTCACGAAGCTCTATAATTAATTCATACCGGCGCGGGTCAAAAATTGGGTGTCAACAACTGTCCCTCATTTTACTTGGGTTGATGCAAGCAACTCGAGGAAAATGAAATTGACTGGACCAATTTTGACCAACTCCATTCGCTTTTTTTTAAAAGAAGGATTTGACAAAGGGTTTAGGAATTATGGCCGAACCCTCGGAACGGGTCTCCTACATATCTCAGGCTATATGAGAATTCAGGCCACTTGTAGTTCGATAAGCTTGATTTATCGCATGATTTTGAAAGAATCAAAAGCCACCTCGATACCGAATTATGAAGGTATCAAAATGCTCGAGAATAGAATTCGAGAGCGAATGTCGGAATACAGCTGAGTTTTCAACATCGAAATCCGCCTACATATCCTTAAACCTTCGGAATCAGGCTGCTTGTAGTTCAACTGGATCGATTGAAAAGGAAATCTATTATGATAGATAACCTTTGGTTTTGGACAAGTCACAAATTAAACGAGTATGAAAAGGAGGCTTGTAACCTCTTAGCCATGAATGTGGCGCGCTTCACCCCCATAATTAAGAACTTACACGGACATAACTTCCAAAGCTCTTGACGCATTGTCACTTAGATTGGAAACTGGCTTCCGGTACAACAAAACTTCCGGATGCGAGACTGAAACTGACAGAAATAAGGAAAACCCTACATGCCTCGAGAGGGGTGGTTCGATCGTGGTGGAAGTCGCTCCTCTGCTCGCGTCCTAAGAGTGTGATATTCCTCTTTGGACTGTGTCCCAGTTCGCTGCTAAGAAAAAGTTCCACGTTGTGCTGCATCCTTTTTGATGTCGTCCGCACCTGTGGTTTTTGGAGAATTCATCCTTTTCGGATGCTCTCGACAAAGAGTGAGATAAAACTTGTCAGCTTAAAAATGCAATTAGGATGGGAGACAGTGTCTTTTTTACCGTGCCGACACTTCATTGTTCTCCTCAAATCGACGTCGACTCGATCGGTCTGGTGTCCAGCAAATAAAGCTTATGCCTTGTGTTTTGCGGTAAAATCTTCCATGTACTCTTCATTTGATGCTAAAATAAATAAATAGATGCCGGTGTGATATTGATATTCTTTTGTTGTCATCTTTGATGCTCTTCTTGATGAAATAACAGAATGCAATCGAGGCCAATGGATAAGTGTTGCTCTTGGGATACTCAATTTCCCTTTCTTTATCCGTGTACGTCCTCTTGCGGGGCATGAATATCTTCCCGCGATACGTAAATTCCCGCGAGGCATGAAATCTTCTCGCAACGTGCAAATTTCAACGAGGCATGGATTCTTCTCGTGATGCATAAATCTCGGCGAGGTATGAACTCTTCTCGCGATGTCTAAATTTCAGCGAGGCATAAAATCTTCTCGCGATGTATAAATTTTGACGAGGCATGAAATCTTCTCGTCGCACATAATTATTGACTCGCGATGCATGATTTACGCGATGCATGATTTTTCGCGATGCATGATTTTAACTCGCAATGCATGATTTTCAACGCAATGCATGATTTCCGCGATGCATGATTTTCCGCAATGCATGATTTTCGCGATGCATGATTTTCCGCAATGCATGATTTTCGTGATGCATGATTTTTGCGCAATGCATGATTTTCAACTCGCGATGCATGATTTCTGCGATGCATGATTTTCAACGAGGCATGGATGGCTCGATAATGTTCCAACTGTAACAAGGTGGATGTCTCGATAATGTTTCAACTGTAACGAGGTGGAT
The DNA here is from genome assembly GCF_001406875.1 of Solanum pennellii. NCBI lineage: Eukaryota > Viridiplantae > Streptophyta > Magnoliopsida > Solanales > Solanaceae > Solanum > Solanum pennellii. Next base: position 74,717,060 of record NC_028641.1, read on the forward strand.
GGCTCGATAATGTTCCAACTGTAACGAGGTGGATGACTCGATAATGTTCCAACTGTAACGAGGTGGATGTCTCGATAATGTTCCACTGTAACGAGGTGGATGTCTCGATAATGTTCCAACTCTAACGAGGTGGATGGCTCGATAATGTTCCAACTGTAACGAGATGGATGGCTCGATAATGTTCCAACTGTAACGAGGTGTAAGGCTCGATAATATTCCA
>NC_028641.1:74717505-74723533 GCF_001406875.1 Solanum pennellii
CTCGATAATATTCCAACTGTAACGAGGTGGATAGCTCGATAATATTCCAACTGTAACGAGGTGGACGACTCGATAATAATCCAACTGTAACGAGGTGGATAACTCGATAATAGTCCAACTGTAACGAGATGAACGGCTCGATAATATTCCACTGTAACGAGGTGGATGTCTCGATAATGTTCCAACTGTAACGAGGTGGATGGCTCGATAATATTCCAACTGTAACGAGGTGGATGGCTCGATAATAATCCAATTGTAATGAGGTGGACGGCTCGATAATACTCCAGCTGTAACGAGGTGGACGGCTCGATAATAATCCAACTGTAACGAGGTGGATAGCTCGATAATAGTCCAACTGTAACGAGGTGGACGGCTCGATAATATTCCTGCAACATAAGAAAAAACTTGTTTATAAATCACTTGAGGCAACATAAAGAAATAGAGATAAAATGAGATGGAAGATTTTCTAGGTTTTGTTGATGAGTCCACGATGGGTGCTATGACGCCTTTTGTCATTCATGACGGCTTTATATAGCCATTTTTGTGACTTCAATGTTCCTGCATCCAAAGAAAAATTCTTAGTTTGAAAGACTGATTTGTGTTGGTCTTGTCTCCATGCTCCTTCTTTCAGTTGGCTTACACGCTCGTCCGTTCTTTATATGACATATTTGATGGAATTTTGAGGACCCTCCTCAAAAAATTTGTCCCGGTCTAAAATATATAAGAACTCTTATAACTTGATTTGTTAACTCTGAGGTTGATCATTCTGGAATTCTGAGGCCCCTCCTCAAAATTTTGTCCCAGTTTACTTCAATAAGTAACAAATGACATTTGTGGAATTTTTGAGATCATCTCAAAAATTCTGTCCCAATTGCAAACTAGACTGTCGTATTTTGAGATGCACTCCGTAGAATTTTGATCTTCTGTTTTGACTTGTTAAAGAAGTCCAACTTCAAATGAATTTTTGAGATCCTCTCAAAAATTCTGTCCCAGTTTCCATTATGAAGAGAAATGGAAATCTTACTGGGTATATGACCGAGCCGTTGTGGCGCCTACGTATCTCATTGGAGCAGGAATCAGGTCAAACGTAGTTCCCCTCTCAAGGGTTAACCAAAATATGAGGTTTTGATAAAGAAATGACCGAGGCCGACATAGGCCGCCTACGTATCTCATTCTTGAGAATCAGGTCGAACGTAGTTCAAACAAGAAATGTGCGATACATTTTCAAAAGAAAGGTAACAAAACTTCATATGCAAAATTTGGCCAATGTTGGGCATTCTTTTTCTCGAATGAATGTCTTCAAATGACTTTGTTCAGAAATGTCTTGTACTCACTCTTGAGCATCCAATATGTCATCCATTCAGTTGGTTTCCTCAATATTGATCAAGTTGTTGTTGATCATGTTTTGTGTCTTGTGTTTAAGAGTTGAACAATTCTCTGTGTCGTGTCCGACGGCTCCTGAATGATAAGCACATCTGTGGTCAGCTCTGTAAAATTTTCCCAAAGGATTGGCTGGTCTTCCTTCTATAGGATAGAGCATACCCATTGCTTTCAACCTTTCATAAAGTTGAGTTTGAGATTCCCTTAATGGGGTAAATACCTTAGGAGCCTTCCTAAATTTTGGGCGAGGAAATTTTTTTCTGACTGACATTATGGTTTTGATATTCCCTTTGAGAAGTGGGCCTCATACGGGCAGTCGTGACCATACTTACCTCCTCCACTTTTCCTTTTGATTTATCCATATCACTAATTCTAGTGAATTTTCTATTAGATCGCAATGCGGCAAATTTGGTGAGCTTTCCAGTCTTGAAACCATCTTCCAGAGCTTCTCCCACTTTGACAATCTCGACAAACTTTTGTCCCACCATACACACCATTCTTTCATAGTACTCAGGCTCTTGAGTACGAATGAACATTTCAGCGATCTCACGTTCGGACATGGGAGGTTGAACTCTTGCAGCCTCTTTTCTCCAATGAAGAGCGTACTCTCGATAATTTTCTGTAGACTTCTGTTTGATCTTCTCCAAGTAGTAGCGATCTGGGGGCATCTTCTATGTTATGTCCAAATCTTTCTGTGAAATCCTTTGCGAGTGCATTCCAACTCTTCCATTGTTTCAGCTCTTGTGATGTAAGCCACTCCAAAGCTTCTCCACTTAGGCTTCGACTGAAGAGACGCATCAATAATGCTTCGTTTTTGCCAACTCCCACGAGTTGATCACAATAAACTTTCAGATGTGCTAGAGGATTTCCTGTTCCATTAAAAGTGACAAACTTTGGCACTTTGAACCCTCCTGGTAGGTCGAGATTCGGATGGATGCATAAATCCTTATAGCTCAATCCATCGACTTCGGAAATATAGTGCAACTCCTTCATGGCTTTCCTGATCTCTTCTTTCATATTCAGGTTGACTACCTCTTCTTTTGACCTCCACTCTCTCTCCTGTCCCTTATAGTGATCAAGCTCGGAACAGTTGGCATAAGGTTCATTTGAAGTAGGGATTTGGAAAGTAGTCTTTTGAGGTATGGGTGGAACAATGGAAGGATTCTGGGTATTTTGAGTGGCTTGTTAATTTTGGGGAAAAGTTTGAGGATCAGTATTTTGGTTTTGAAGATGGGGGAAGGTTTGAGCATTGTTTGTATCTTGGTTTTGAGGGAGATGGAGGATTTGAAGGTTAGTATTTTGAGGATGTTGTGGTGCTTGACACGATGTGGCGTGACGGGGATTGGGGGTAGTTAAGTCAATGGTTGGAGGATTCTGAGTGGGGTTAGAGGGAAGGTTCTGAACTTGTTCCGTGCTTGAGGGAGGAAAGTGGAGTGGAGGTCTTCCATCTCTGGAAGGGTTGAAGGATGAAATTGGATTAGGCAAATCTTGCATTCTTTGCATTTCGACCCTCATTTCGGCAATCTGTTGCGTCAACTGCATAATCAATTCATTTTTATCAGCGACGACGGGTTGAGCCACGACAACATCATTCATCTCAACCTCATCATTGTTATCCCCCATTATTATCCTTTCTTTTTGCAAATTTGATCGGGGAAGGAATCTTTAGTGGGCCTTATCAACACAAATCAGTTTTAAATACCTGACAAATGAAAAAACTCAAAAGACCAATATGTTAGTGCCTGGAGGTGGTAAATAATACAAGATATCACGTATAGGTGTAAACACATAAGAGTTGCTTTATTCGGAGATGAACTTGCTCACCAATATAAAGAAATGGTTAAATAGACAGAATTTGTCTACTTGACTTTGGGATTAGGGAATAAAAATGTCGACTGGAGTCGAGACAAAGTTGGCGGTATCTTTCATTACCGTACTTTGATTTTTGATTGAGATGTAACTCCAATTTCCTTGTAAGAGTTGGAAAAGATAAAATCTTCAAAATTCTTTTGGATTGAAATGATGAATCTTTTTCTGATATGAGAGTAGTACTAAAATTTATTTATTTATTATTATTTTATTTTTTTTGGGAAACTAAAGACTCGAAGAATATTTGGATGCACTTTTGATAGTGACTTGATATTTGTGCTTATGAGTTCTAAAAGTATTTGAAGAAGAGTGAGCTAGAATATCTCCAGATAAAACAACATATTCACATAAGCAGTTATAAACAAATATTGCGCGTTCTAAACAGATATGTGACCCTTTTCAGCCAAGGGTAGGCCTAGCGATTTGAGGGATGTATACGTCATTTGAAATATTTCATTGCCCCAAATGAGACAATGATTTTCTCGAACACCGTATACATCCTTCAAATTTAAACACATAGATATGAACGTCCATTTAGGTCGTGGGCCGTTTTGGACTCAAGGTGGTCTTTTCTAATGGGCCCAACACTCCTTGGGTGTCGGGTCGTCTTAGGCCAATGCGCTATTTTTTCGGGATTTGGGTTTCGCTCTATCCTAGTTTGACTAAGAGTGGGTTGTATTTAGAGTGGAATGGGTAACCAAGCGGACTACTTGGGCTGGGACAATTAACGATCGTTGACTATCAAGTAGTCAACTACACTCGTGAGGGTGCCCCGAGAAGATTTTTGGTTAACGAACGACTGCGAACCCGCATAATCGTCCTTTAGTGGAAATGTAATAAGTGTCGTTTGACGGAAGTATGTATGTTATGCATGCAACAGTTAAAAAATCTAAAGAATTTAAACACTTAAACAATTAATCACAAATAATCAAATATGTTAATCCTAGGGTTAGAATCCTCCAACTCCCCAGCGGAGTCGCCATTTCTGTTTTATCGAAAATATATGATTTCGGAAGGAGTTTGTTTTATTTTAAGGGTATTTTTGACTTTTAGGAGTCGCCACTTAATTTTTTAAGAAAAATCAAGAAAACTTATTTCCAAAACAACTTAAACAGAAAATTTGTTTTGAAAATATTTTAGGGGGTTCGGGATTCTTATTAGTGTCTTAGGAAGGTGTAAGGCACCTAAGACACTCTGCTAACTTACGGTTTTCCGGTGATTAACTATTTGACTATTTTTTGTTTTAACCTTTGCGAATTTTATGTAGATATTATTAAAGCTTCATTTAGACGAACTTACAAGTTTTTGGAATATTCATTACAAATTTTCATTTTTTCAAGGCTAAAGCTCTTTAAATTCAAACAATCTTGTGAAATATTATTGTTTTAAGACTTCGTTAAAGCTAAACTTTTTAAAACCTTAACTCTAAGCCAACTTTCAAATTCAAACATCTATCGCATTAAAGTTTCGATTTATTTTTTTTAAGTTAGATAAAAGAGAAAGGCGTTTCGAAGGGGATTTGGAGTTTTCTAGTCCTAACACTAACGATACATTAAACAAACGCGCATAAGCAAATAATAAAGAGAGAGAGAGAGAGAGAGAGAGAGAGAGATTTGGGTCCAACTTTGGTTCTGTTCGCCTTGACCGAATGTTGGACCCACCTGCTTTTTGGGTTTCGACCAATTTTTTGTACCTGTCCTAATCTAAACATACAAGATAAAATATAAGAGAAATAAAAAGGGAAAACGATAAGGGCTTACGCCCATTACAAATAAATACAAAGGAATAAAAATAAGAAAAGTCTTCTAATCCGTTTTTGGATGTTTCTTCAATCTCTGTGGCATTCGAACCGTGCACATCCGCCCCGATGGATTGACTCAATGGGAATCTTCCGAGCCTTTATGGCTCTCCCGAAATGCAAGAACGGCGGGGAGTCCCCAAAGGAACTCGAAAGGAATTTCACATGCGATTAAAGACAAAAGAGTTAAGAAAGAACATGAAGTCTTTATATGTTAAGTCTAATAACCGATTTGCAACATAAAATACATACAGTGATATACTATTTTTAAACTTAAGTCATATGAAGAAAAGACAGGGGAATATTGGACAGGGCACTTGCACATATACAAAGGCAAGATTTTAACTCATCGTGATTTAAACATAACAATGCAACAACCCAAACAAATTATCGTAAAACTCTTCAACTAACAAATTCATTGTCCAAAAAAGTTCAAACAAAGACAACTTCATGAATAAACATTCTCGGATTACAAGTATGAATGAGTAATCCAATAATCCTATTTTAGATAAAATTATACATAACACAATGGTTTCAACCTAGAGATGAGAATTAAGCAACAAAATTTCATGCTTAACGACTTCTATACTTATCCAAAGGAATGCATGAAACTTAACTTACACATCACAGAGGAACTGTAAATCAGAATAGATATACTTTAACTTATTCCTAAAACAAACACGAAAAAGAAACATGTATACCCATGGGAAACATAAACCACCTTAGACCCCAACTCTTCTCATACGCTGCTTAGGACATCATCAAGAGGGAACAGAAACATACGCAGACAGGCCAGGCATTCGCAAAGTTCGAATATGTTAACATATTTGATCCAGAACAAACGAGAGACCGACTAAGTCAATTAGCAGCAACATCCAGAGCACCAAAGCAACGAAAAGCCATTTTTGAAACCGAAGAAAGCGAGGAAATAGTACAAAGCAGGGGGAGCTACTGGAAATATATATATATATATATATATAT
>NC_028641.1:74724531-74770134 GCF_001406875.1 Solanum pennellii
TGATGGAAGGAATAAAGGGATTGGGCTGACGTGTTGGGCCTGGGTGTTAAGTGTTGGGTTGGAAAGGGAGAGAATTGGGCTGATGGGAGGTTAATTGGGTTGAGGACAAGAAATGGGCTGATAATTTGGGAGAAGGCCCAAATTCAGTTCTTCAAAATAAAAAGGGAAAATGGGTTCAATTTAACAAATAGCCAATTGATTAAAAATAAAACGAACTTGGTATAAATTTATTAACGAGCTTCTTTATTTAATAATTATAAACATCTTAAAAAGTGATTCAAAAGTATAATTATAAATCAAATTAACTAGTTTTAATAAAACACTTAAATGTATATTTTGATGGTTTTTGGGATAAGCATAAGATATACTACTTATATACATAGTTATGTAAAACACATATTATCGAAAGTTATGTTAAACGTATTCGAAGTAGCATAAAATTCATGTATTATATATATATATATATTTTTTTTTTTAATTTTCGCAAGATTTATAAAACTAATTAACTTAAATAATTTGGAAAACTCACGAAACTCTATAATTAATTCATACCGGCGCGGGTCAAAAATTGGGTGTCAACATGGTATACTTGATCTATTGAAATTTCTTTTGTGTGCGTGGAACTATCAAATAGTTCTATACTCCAATTAAATACTTCCAATTAAATATAAAGAAACAATTATCACTTTACCACAGTCATTATTAATTGATCATAAGAAATTTCTTTTAGGGCGTTGAATTATCGAGTCATTACGTATTAAACGCTTAAATTTAAGATCTCTAGCTAAATATAAAGTAATATTTATCATTTTATCTTTATTAATAGGGATAATGCACAAGTACTCCTCAATCTATGCCCAAAATCTCAAAGACATATTTATACTATACTAAGGTCCTATTACCCCCTTGAACTTATTTTATAATTAATTCTCTACCCCCTTTTGGCCTACGTGGCACTAACTTGAAAAAAAAGTCAACCAGCGTTGGGCCCACAAGATAGTGCCTAGCTAAATATAAAGTAATATTTATCATTTTATCTTTATTAATAGGGATAATGCAGAAGTACCCCTCAATCTATGCCCAAAATCTCAAATACATATTTATACTATACTAAGGTCCTATTACCCCCCTGAACTTATTTTATTAATAATTTTCTACCCCTTTTTGGCCTACGTGGCACTATCTTGTGGGCCCAACGCTGGTTGACTTTTTTTTCAAGTTAGTGCCACGTAGGCCAAAAGGGGGTAGAGAATTAATTATAAAACAAGTTCAAGGGGGTAATAGGACCTTAGTATAGTAAAAACGTGTCTCTGGGATTTCGGGCATAGGTTGAGGGGGTACTTGAGCATTTTCCCATATTAATATAGTTGATCGTTAAAAATGGATTATCGAATGATCTGACGAATAACTAGATTTGACTAAGAAATTTTTTATCCTCCTAATTAAATAGAATCTATAATATCTCTTTTTATTATTTGTAAAATTATTTCAATTTGTTATCTTTTTTCAAGTCTCATTAAAGCATTACTATACCGTTTTAAACATATGTAAAATAAATCTAATACACATGTATAATAAAATTACGCTCATTTTATATTCATAAATTCTAAATCCTGAATTTGATCGTGATGAAAAACTCTAAATTTAAAAATTGTACATGTGGTAGAAGTACGAAGAATTTCATGTGTACAAGGTGAAGCAATGCTGATAGAATTTCACCTTAAAAAAATGACACATAACACATTTTTAGATGATTTATTAGTCAAACTTTCAACATGTCTTTAATTTATGTATTTTAAACGGCATGATATATATAAGCTATTTGTATAATAGTAAAAATATAAATAAGTCATTTTTATAACGAATGTTATATTAATTCTAAATGACAAAAACGAGAAGTATATCCAGTTATTTTCTATATACAAATAATAACATATAACATAGTTCAAACGTCTTTTAGTACTATACAATATTTGATAGGATTTAATCCTTCCATTATCAAATAATTACTTTTCCACTGAAAAAGGTTATTTTAATAAATTGTTGCGAAAAGAAAAATACAGTATGTGTTTCGAAAAACTTAGAAAGCTTCTCACTGATCTATGCATTTTTTCGATGAACTGATTTAATAAAAAATGACAGAAAAATTATATTCTATAACACAAATTTTTTCGTAATTCGAAAAAAACCTTATTTTTTTCTAATATAAGTGTTACTTAGAGTTTCAGTTTGCTCCTAAGTTGACAATTTGACAGCCTTTTTATAAAATATCAAACAATTTATTTGTCCAACTGGATACTCCTGTCATATACCAAAAGCCCAACTTTCTTGGTAAATAAAGTCCACCGCCCAAATAAATAACTTTCCCACTTTAATTTTTAAATTAATTTTTTATTTTATTTTTTATGTATGCATTTGCAAAAGGAAGATATAAAAATAATATTCTCAATTTTTAAAAAACATTTAGTATTAAAATTTTGTTAAATCTTTAATTTGCTTAATTAGTTAACTCATTTCTTTTGATGTTTCAAGCTATGTATTTCTTATAAAAAATGTATATGTATAAATACTATAGATAAAATTGAATTATTGATTGATGAAATTCTATAAAAAGTGTTTGCAAATAATTAAAATTCATCAATACACACAAAATGGAAATGTTAAAATTCGTTCGTCTAGGGTTTAGAGAAAAGACATATAGAGTATAACATTATAATAAAAATAACTTTTAGTGAATTAATTATGCTCATTAAGAATCGATGCTTAAGTATATCAATATTATTTAATTGTCATTAAATCTAATATCGATATATAATTTGACGGCATTCATAGAAAATGTTAATTGCCCTAAAAATATATATTTGGCCACAGAGAGTTGCTAACTTGTAATTGCATTTGACTATTATTATCCAAAAAGACCTAATAAGCAGACAAAGAAAAACAAAAAAAAAAAAAAATTCTTACAACCAAGAAAGAAAAGGAAAGATAATGGATAATTAATTTTTCCAATGTATTTAGGAATATTTTTATTTTTTTTCTACTTTTATTCATCGTGTTACATTTTTCAAAAAGTCAATTTTATTGATTTTCAAAATTAAATTAGATTATATTAATTTGATATTTCAAATAAAATATTTACGTATTCAAAAACTAAAGAAAAATATTATAAATTATAATTCTTTTTACATATCAATATAACAAAAAAATATATCATAAAATATCAACCAAAACTTTATAATTTAATTTTATAAAAGAAAACTTAATTTTATAACAATTAAGTGGACGGAGGTAGTAACAGAACATCAGCTAAACTCAAAGAAATTATTGTTTTTTCTTTGAAATCAACATCAACTCACAATCAATTAATGCAATATTATTAATTAGTGTAATAAGGATAGTTCTATTTTTCCCATGCTTATTCATTATTATTATTAATAATAATAGTGTATGCGTTGTTTATATCATTATTTACTATGTATTAGTTCTACATTCTATAATACTAATATGATGTATATATAACTAATAATGCGTCTATCAGTTATGCATAGACTTAGTGTTCGTAGAAAGTAGAGATGGTTGGCATCTCCTCAGATAGGGACGGGAACAACATTCGGGCTTTACCTGTTATCGATCAGACACATCTCTGTTAAGGCTATCCACTTCAGTAGATAATGTTATAAACTAACAAAGGTTGTGGTAGAGTGGTAAGTACTCCTTCACCTTTAACCAAAAGGTTTCGTGTTTAATTCAAACCTCCTTGGATAAGAAGTCGCCATTGTTAAGGAGCGTTTTACGTCCAATGTGAAACTTTAAGGAGCAATCTGAATTTAGTCAAGCTCTAATGTGAATAATGGACACCGAATGAAACACTAGAAAAGAAGTTATGCATAGGCTCAAGATCCTATGAAATGAAAGATTAAATACAATGAGCAATATGGGGTGGTTTGGTAGGATACACTAGGAAAAATAACGTGTGCATCAATTTTGTGTCTTGTTAATACTTTATTTGATACGCTTTTTCGATATTTAGTAGACACAATATATAAATGTACCCTTTGATTTAGTCTCAGCTAATATTTATGCCTTTTAATTTTTGGTGTGCACAAATACATACTTAAATCAATATAAAATTAAATATATAGATACACACTGAGGTAAAGGTAGGTCGAAATAATATATATTGAACAAAGATAATTAAACAAGACATAACAATGTGCAGCTTTCCCATAACATGACTCTAGATAGAATGATCTGATATGATACGATGCTTAAAGACTGATAGAATATTATTACCAATAAGGATTGTCAAGTCATAAATACTTCTTCATTCTTAATCAAAGTTCTTAGATCTAAATCTCTTAATCATTTTTATTGAAAAACACTTTACCTTCTATATGAAAATTTTCAACATGAAAATTTTAATCAAATTTTAATATACTAATAATTATACTTAACAAATTTACTTATGAAATTATATCGAATACGATATCATTCTAACCAAACAAAAGAATGAAAAGGAAAGAGAGAGAATCTAATATGAAAGCAAAAGAATACGACAAAGTAAGGGCGGCTAGAAGATGAACACGTGTCTATTGGCAATACAAAGAGAACCCACAAACCAAAAGATAATGGAATTTTGCCAACCAGCAATATTAATGGTTCTTATACTTTTTCATTCTCTTTTCAAATAGTATAATCATATTCGTTTTATTTTGGTAATTGATATTTATAATAGAGTTCGATTAGATTTAAATTTATATTTTAAAAAATTATATTCAAATTAAAGCATTTTCGTATAAAAAATAATTTCATACTCAAAAATATTAAATTTAAAATTTTTAATAAAAAATAAAAATTAACTTATCACTCAGTCATAATCTCGATGGGTAAGTTACTCCTCCTTCGTAGTGTAAAGTTCCTTTCTTTCCCTTTGAATGTTGAACATAAATAGTGAAACGATAAATTTTATCTTTTTAAGTAACATAGATCTCGAATTTTTATGTTTTGCTTTTCAAATAAATTGATTTTTAATTTATACTTTTTTACCAATCGAATTTATATGTAATAGGGATAAGTTTTTGGAAATTAAAGTGATATTTGATCTACGAAAATACAAATTTATGAGATCAAATAACCCTATATTAAATCATGACAAATAATTATGAGATAAAATTTGAGACTTTTCATGCTATAGATAAAAATTCTTTGAAATAAAATTCTTTTTATATATATAAGAAATGTTTTATCTATAAAATATGACTTCTTGGATTATTAGATGAAAAAACAAAAGTTGATTTTGTATTATTGTCTCATTGTCTACTAATCCCATTGTTAAATCGACCATTATTATGTTAACGTGGCATTTTCTATACCCTAAGAAGTGATATGTTTAGTTTATAAAAGAAAATTACTTTATTTGTTGCGTTGAATATATCTTACCACTTCGATTCACATATTTAAAAAGTTAAATCATAATTAATAACCAGAGTTTAAAGAAAAAAAAAGATTGGTTTTCTTGGTTGTATTTCTCGCCTAGTGTCGAATACCTGCTTTGAGAAGATTAATTTAAATTCATGTCAGAATATTTGTTACTTATTTTGGAGCTCAACTTTATCTGAATGTATGTCCACAAATCCCACTTTCGAGATAAAGAGATCTCAGCTTTTTAGTGATCGATTAATTCAAATTTGGATTGAGAAGTTCAATTTTGATAAAGTATGACTAATTTGAATTCATGCTAAAATATATAGCTACCTCGTTTTGAAACCTGATTAAACTGAATTTATATCAAAAAATCTCATTTCAAAGTTGAAGTACTTCAAATTTAGAGTCTACAAATCTGAATTTCCATAGTAAAATCTCATTAATAGCATAAAGAACTCCTATTTTAAAGCACGACTAATCCAAATTCACAAGAAGACCCAACTTAAAAATCGATAAAGTACTCGAACTCAAAACATCTAACTAAAACACATACAACACTTTATCACGTGACACCATTTTTCTTATGTAGAATAGAAGTAACACAATATATCAAGTATGTCACTTGCAACATATTCTATAGCCTACCATAAAAATAAATAAAAACTAAGCTAAATGCCAATAAATTTTCATAAAACATGGAAGAGTTGCTTTTATTGACTTTAACAACACAAAAAAGACTATTCAAAATATCAACACTAACTTCCCAACTTGTAACTATCATAAATTAATAATTCATTAGCCATTCTTGACTATAGTCTATAATGCATCAACTTGTTGAAAGCCATAGTCTATAAAAAAAATAAATAGCAAAAGTAGTACTACTAATATTAATGATCAAACCACAGGAGGAATTTAGAAATAAATTTGATAAACTCAATCAATATATTGAAATACAACTTCAATTCATTGAAGAATATAAAGAACTTATTATAAAAAATTATAAGAATATAACAAATGACTCTTTTTTTCAATCACTTAATTGTTGAAACAATGTGATTAGTTATCCTCTCTATCCCATTTTTCTTTCCCCATAAAACTAAGGGAATATGTTGATGTTTCTTCCCTTGAAACTAATGGTTAAAACTTATATCCAATATATCGATAAGAATTTCGAAAAGAATAATTAATTAAGCCACGATACGCTCCTGGTCTATGTACATTTGCTCCAGCCAAGGTGGAATGGAGTCGCGAACACCACCACCGTGCTTCTGCTGCTCTGAACTGTATAGTCCAGTACCAGTGGAGGACACATCTTTCACCAAGGAATGAACCCACGACACGTCTGGCTCGTTGAGTTGAGATGGTGTGATTGTTGATCTTGTTGGAGCACCATTTCCACCGCGAAAACCAAAAGATTGAGATCTCTTGAGCTTGTTTGTGTCATCACTATTGAAGCCCCATTCCAGTTTCCCATCAGGGGAGCCCCAGTCTGATGACATCAAAGGTGGTGAGTTAGCAACACCGTTGGGAACAGCACGATGGCCCATTCCACTACGGTCAATAAAACTCTGGCTACGCTTTGCAAAAGCAGCAGACCTCGAGTTCATGACAGCTTGAGCCACTGCTGCTGAGGAGTCGAATCCATAGGTTGAGGGCTTCCTCATCGGAGACGATGATTGAGGAATGTTAGTATAGCTTGATTGAAATTGGTTCATGTTTTGTTGCAGCTGTAGCCCGGTTGGAGATTGCATCTGGGAGCCGTTACTTGACACCTTAGGTGAGAGACCTTGCAAATGAGGAACCGATGGAGAGTACAACTGAGAGCTGGTGGTGGATGTAACTCTCGGAGAAAGGCCTTGCAATTGGGACAGCAATTGAGAATCCATGGATCCGAAAACATCATCAAGATTCGTAGGCTTCAAATCTGCCATCCGATTGTCCTTGTTCCAATAAGACGGTGAAGAGAGACCAGCCATCTCATCTATCAATTGCTGTCTTAGTTGCTGCTGCGTGCGGATGCTTTCCAAGCCAAGCATGTCCATGTCCAAGTCCAAGTCCCGAGCGTTTAGAGATGTCTTTAGCCTACTGCCAGGTAGCTGTAATGCAGGTGGGGTGATGTTCGCTTTGTTCTGCCACATGTTTCCACCCATTGGAGACGAACATGTAACAGCAGGAGACATCGGTGGTGTTGAAGTAGCAGGCAGCAACATGGATGAAGAACCAAGAGCCAGAGGGCTCAATGTTGACATGTCCATCGACCCAACTGGACTAGCCTTTGGAGAAGGGATAGCTGAACCAGTGGACGCGTACAAGGGGCGCAGCTCTTCGGGCTTGTGAGCAAAGAAGCAAACTTTCCTTGAGCACCCGGTCTCATCCTTGCAGAGACGGGTTCTATATTGGGCAGGGTGAAGCCATGACTCGAATACACCATGAGCATACTCACAAGAATCATTCTTTGCACAAACGCCTTTCTTGAACTCGGGACATGGAACACAAGTATAGTTATACTTCCTTGGATCGCGTCTCCTCGCGTTCTCCCCTGGATGAACAAAAGGGCATTCAGTCCAGTCATGAGAATAAGCCCTTGAACATGGCTTTACCTTAAAACAATACATCCTGAAATCATCACTCCCATAAATCCCATCATTTATGTCCGGCAAGGAAGTATCGACCGGATACTCTTTCTTCTCGCTACCTTCTTTCGTCATCTGAATTGCTGTTTTTCCTTCTTCTTCCTCCTCCAATTCAGCAAGCTCAGCCAAGCAGCCATTCAACAATAACTCCAGCGATTTCCTCTTCGAATTCCTCAAAGACTTAGGATAAGAAGCAATCACATCACAAGGCCTGTTTCCACTAGAATCACAGACATTAACATCAGCAGAAGCATCAATCAAGATCTTTAAAACCTCGACCGATGATTCCGACCCACCAGCTGCAGCACAGTGAAGAGCAGTTGCACCATCAGAGCCACAAGCCCTGTTGACATCAACCTTACCAGTTCCAACAATATACTTCAAAATCTCAATACTTCCATACATGGAAGCAATCATCAGAGGAGTTCTCTCTTCAAACCCCATCTTTTTCGAACCAAATCTTCTCCCATACCAAAAGCTGAACTCATCAACAGCACAACCTTTCTCAACTTCACATATGAAGCTAGCAAGATCATCTGAAGCTGATAATTCAAGCAATTTTGAACAATTTCTACCATGCCCATCTTTCTTATCCATGTTTAAATCAGAAGGACAAACTTTACTCCTTGAACCAGTACACATCAATTCCTGCAAGTCATCAAAAAGCTTTAGATTTAGATTTGCTACTCCATCCAACACATATAAAATCACAAATTCCAAAAGTAACAAACTGTATAAACCTAAATCATTACTATAACTCTTCCTAGATTTACATTTGCTACTAAATCAAACCCCTAAAACATCACAAATACTGAACCAAAAATCTTAACTTTTTTCCCTAAATCCAATGAACCCATCAGAGTAAACCCCACCAAAACAATAGATCTCATAAAACTTCAACAACATAAAGAAAAAAACACAGAACTAGTCAACAAAAAATTCAAAAGTTTCAATCTTTTTTCAAAATACTCCATACCCATACACTAAATTAACCATAAAAGGACAAAAAACTAGAAACCCATCTCATAACTTCAACTAGTCAACAAGAACTGAAACCCCATCACCAAAAAGTTTCAAACTTTCAATATTTTTCACAAACCCATAAGCATTTTTTTACCATAAAATGACAAAAAACCCATACTAGAAGAAACTAAAAGCAATAAAATTTTGAGAACAAAACATTACCTTAGAGATGGATAAGGTTTATTTCTTGAAGAAACTTGAAAATCAAGTATTGAATTAGTTGTAAGATTTGTGAGTTGTTATTTGTTTTGAGTAAAATTTTTTTGTGAAGAAATGAGTGAAGGGTTCAGAGGTATATATGAGTTAGAGAAAGGAAAGCAGGAGGAAAGGGTGACTTTTCTTCTTGGTGAGTTCAATTTTTTTTCTCCTCTTTTTTGTGTTAATGGTCAAAGTCAAATCTTCAAAATTTGGTCCACTACATACAATAAAATTATAGATATGGTCACTAATATTTTAGAGTAAGTTCAAAATATACCCTAAAGTATGTTATGAACATTTTTAGTTTTTTAAGTTCGTCAAAAGTTAAAACTTGTTATATTCGTCAAATACAATAATATATTTGAATAACTAGAGGTTGAATAGAGTAAGATGTATGTAGAATTGATATATACTTTTTTTTTTGAGATAGAGAGGTTGTTTGCTTAAAAGAAGTGAAACTAAAATAAGATTGAAAAATTCTAACAATCTAATGAAAAAATGTGAAAATAAGAAATTTAATGAAAAATTAATATATCTAGAGGTAATGTTTTTGCAGATTTCTTTTTTTTTTGAGAGTTTGATATAATATTTTAGGTGCAATTTCTAATATTTTTGAGATTTAGTGTAGATTGTATTCACAATACCCTATTTGATAAATTTTTTTAGTGGTTTTGATTATATAGGTTTACATTTCAATTAAATATTTAGTAGACAAAGTTTGTTAAACATTTAGCAAAAACTAAAATTACTTTTTTCACGTGCTTTAATTTGTTTGTTAATTTATTTTTAAAATAATTTTTTTGTAAGTCTTTAATTCCAATTTTTAATATGACATGTTTACGACCTCAAAATTAAAAATTTTTTCGATACATTTTATATATCTTTAATTTAAAATCATAGGATACAATAGTCTTCTATAATTTCTTATATTTCTAGTCAAATCAAAATTAGACAAATAAATTGAAACCGATAAAATAACTTTTAACAATTTAAACAACTTGAATTATTCAAAGAATACTTAAGGGAGTACTTTAAACATTACCATAAAAATAAGGGACAAATTTTGTCATTTTCTCACTATATTACATACCACTTGTGTGTCTTACTGGTTCCCACCTAAATGCAAATGAAAATTTCAAATGCAAATTAAAATGAAATTCAAATTCAAATGCAAATGTAAATTAAAAATGATTGAAATTTTGAGCGCGTCTTAAAAGTGGAACCAATTGCCACGTCAAAGCTCCAATATATCATTACATTCGCCTCCGTTTCATTTTTACTTGTTCACTGTACTAAATAATTTATTAATTTTTATTTATTTATTTTAATATAACACAATAAAAATATCAATTATTTATTTCCAAATTATTTTTCAATAACTTTACTAAAATCAATTAATAGAAATACCATAATTAAAATAGTATCAATCGTTCATTTTCAAATCATTTTTCAATAGCTTAACTAAAATCAATTAATAGAATACCATAACTGTAATAGGAAAAATTATTTAATACATAATTTATTTTATCGTATTTATAATTATCGATAAAAATTATAAAAAATCTTATTCTTTCCTATTCTCTTGAATACATCACTTAATGCGATACATCAGTACGTCAAGTAATGTATTCGAAATCGATATGCGATATAGTGAGACGTTGAGAGATGTATTCTAAACCAGGACACGATGTCTCGGGCTGTTTTGGTGTTTATCCAAATCCCACCAAATTTAAGTGATTTTTATAATTTATTAAAAAGAAAAAAGAAAAACTAAAAATACGATGAAATTAACTCTTAACATTATATGATTAGTTAAAATCTTATAAGAATATATTAACAAATTATTATTTAATAACATAAAAAATTTAAAATGAACAAATAAAAATAAATAATCGGAGAAAAATTAATTTAGACTGGCTCAACGGGTTTGTCCTGTATCACGTGTGATATTGGCTGCATTTTGGTTTCTGAATTCTGACAGACGCGCCCCTCGGCCCGGCCCATGGTCCCGCTAGTTATCAACACTTAAACAATTTGTTTTTCCACTTTTTGTCATATTGGTCTTCTAAGGACAATAAATTGACTCATATGTCACAATCTAAAGGGTAAAAAAGAAAATAAAAGTTATAAAATTAATTTTTACAACTTTTTTTTAATTTGAAGTTCTTTTGCAAAAAAAGGGTAAAAAAGAAAATAAAAGTTATAAAATTTAATTTTTACAACTTTTTTTTAATAATAATTTGAAGTTCTTTTGCAAAAAAAAGATGATATTTGTTAGATTAAGTTTGGGAGGATTGGATAGTGGACTTTGGATAGTTCTAACATCTATGGTTAGTTTTTACGGTTGAGTTCGATTTAATATATTGATAGAGTTTGGCTTTTGATTATTCATGTATTTAGTATTAAATAGTGTTTTGAGCACGTGGGGTGATGAATGAAATTCGATATTAGTGATGGATAAGTTTCTTAGACTCTGTACCTTGGTTAAGTAATCATTGTTTTATGAGCTACGTATTGAGGTTGAGTTACTCTCAATGTACGTTTAATTAATAATGGATGATTTCACGATTTACTATAAATATGTTTTTAATAAAGTATTCTATAAGAATCACAATGATTGATTCAATGTGATACATGTTATCTCCCACTAACATAATCATGTATCAAGTAACTCGGTTCACTAAGATTGAACAAATGAAATCTAGTAAAAAAAATTTGCATCCATCTTCGAACTTTAAACTTGAGATGTTAGTATACCAAAATCAGGGTGCAATATAATCCTTTTCCCTAGAAATTTCTGATTTTCTTTTCTCGACGAGTGAAAGCTAAGCTCATGTTGATGAGTAAGGCCCGATCAAATTTATGTGCTATGTCTTTCACAATTTGATTTTCTTCAAGAATGTGAAATTGTCCGTTCTTCTTATTGATTGTTTATGATTCTTCACAAACTTCATCAATTACTAGAGCACACCATCCACATCAATAATCCAAAAAGTTGAGTAAATTTTTTATTCAAAGTCACTTCTAGGTTTTTGGAAGATCTACCAATTGATCATATTTTCAAGGAACACAATAAGGTTATTGATCTTTTATCAAGTCATGTGTTTATAATCTATAATATAAATATTATACTTTTTGTTATATCATCATATTTTGATTTGTCATAATGTTTTGACAATTTCATTCTCTTTCGTTTTGAACACTTTTGACTCACACAACCACAAAATACTTTATATATTATATATTAAGAAAGGAGAAATCATCAAATTATATTGACTCTTATCTATATCTTGAGTTGCCAATTCAGACACAGGCTTTTGTAATTGACCTTTCTCAATCAAAAGGTCAAGTGGTCAAACACATGCACTTATTTTTTATAATGACTTCGAAAATATATCAAGAATTATTATTATCTCGTAGACCAAAAAACTTTTAAGATGTGATCAGGAATCAATTTAATCATTTTTTTCCCTCTAAATAATCTCTCAATTGTATTATATTCACTTGAAGAAAATTTGCAACATCACTAACATGACATGAAACATATGAAATGTGATATAAGTGTCATTTGGTGATTAATATACATTGCAGATATTAGTTCTGTAGATATATTAATTTTTTTTTTAATCTCATATAAGATAATAGACCAAAGAATTGTCTGATAGCTAATTAGGAAAAATATTATACGTCTGTTAGACATTGCATAAGTAATATCATGTAGATATTAGTTATTTTAACTTCTATCCTGCATAAAATAATATATTTTTATCCTCATAATGTCATATATTGAGCGAATAACCTACTCTCTTATTACAAACTTTTTATACTTAATATTACTTCTTTCAGATCTAACACGGTAATACCTACATAACTTATTTTCAAATAGTTACTAAACGATCTCTTGATAAATAAATGGTCTCACCTACCATAGTTGTAGTGTAATCACAAATATTTTTTCATTCTTAATCAGTTGTTTTGAGTTCGAGTTCCTCTAAATATAGAGTCGTCTTTATTAAAAATTGTTTTAGCAATTTTTAAATATAATTTTAAATAATCGAGTTCTAACGTAAATATTAAACGCTCGGTAAAAAAACAAATGGGCTCAGGTGGGCTTTGTGCGCGTGAGATTGGGAGGCACCAGCTAATGGATTAGTAGGTATTCTAACCCAGTTGAAAATCTGGCACTTTCCGCGTGAGATTTGAGACTGAATGAAATAAATAAATTAATAGAATAAAAATAAAATTATTTTTGTCGTATTAGCTATTTATGTGAGTGTAAATACTCTTTATTTTTATTTTAATTTAATGACACTTCTCTTTGACAATAGCTTTTTAATATGTTGTCTATGCATTTTTTTATTTTATAAAAAAAGATATAAATCTAGTACTTTTATGGTACCATTTTTTTTAATTATCTAATCGAATTTAGATAAACAAATAGGATGTTAAACCAAAATCTTTTATGTTATTCTTGAAATTGAGGAAATATTATACTTTTTTCGTCCATTATTTTTGAAATAATTTATTTATTATTGTCTTTCATTTTTAATTCTATTTTGATATTTTTTATTTAGATCAAAATTTTTGGAAAGCAATCTCTCCATCTTCACACGCATATATCATACTTTTACGGTGATTATTTCGCTTTTGTTATAAAGTAAAATAATATAACAAATTATGGTGGCGTTACAAAAGACCAAAGGAAAAGGTCCAAGTGATATTTAGACTGAGGGGAGTTTTTAAGCTTAATAATAAGTATAATAATAATAATAATTAAAAAAAACTCCAAATAGTTATGAAACGCACAAAAGAATTAAAAATCCATATTTGAGGAATATTTCCCTAGGGTCCCAATTAATCAAAGAACAAGTTTTTTTTTCCCCAAAAATAAATAAACAACATAGACAAAATAGTCAGCATCATTATGAAGAGAGTGATTAATTGGATATTGTAATTAACTTTTCTTGAATTACTCACACAGCTGATATATATTTATATGTATATTTTCCCACGTTTTTAATGCTCACTTTTATTTCATTCATTTTTTTTTAAAGTATAATGCATAAATATGCTTTTTAACTTGGTTTCAGATCACAGTTATGTCATTTAATTTTAGATGTGCACAAATAGATACTTAAAGTTGAACAAATAGACACACATATTCTATATGTCATTTTTTTTACGTGGTGTCCTACATGTATCGTGCTATTTGGATTCGTGTGCTTACTTATTCTATTTTATACAAGTTTAAGTGTCTAATTGAGCGTATAAGAAATTAGAGGACATAAACGTAAAATAAGATCAAATTAAATGATACATTTATGTATTATGCATTTTTTTCATGCGTATTTATCTTTTTAGCAAAAATAAAATAAAAATATAACCCACAAAATTAAATATTTGATTAATGATTGATGTTATAGAAAATCAGATTAAAAATGATATTTACCCAATCAATTTAGTTTAATTGGTTAACATGTATAGGTGGATTTAGAATAACAATTGAATTTGATGTTGTGATTTAAGAATATGTAGATTGAAATAGTTAAATAGTAAAATTATTATCGTTGAATTGCTTGTAAAGCGTGAATACAATAAGAAATGAGAATATTGAATAGAAAAAACAATTGACAACAGGAAAGTTGTGTTAACTCACATCCGAAGTATAATATAATGTCATGCTGGTGATTGAATATACCTCTGTGATGTTAAAAATATAAATATTTTATCTATAATAGTGAATCCAACATTTCAAAAACTTGAATACGTCTCTGCTTATAGCTAGATAACCCTTTATATGAATTATTTTGTATTCATATTTATTTTTTGATTCTCAAAATTTAAATCCTAACTAGATAATTAAAAACCAAAACAAATAGGGGCAAAAATGGAAATAGCCCTCGCAAAAGAGATATATAACGCGGGATTTTGTGCTGTAAAAGCACCATATGGTCGTACTAGTAGTTGTAATATGTTGGCTCATATATATGGGCAACTCAACTAGCATTAGAGATGAAACTAAAATAAAATTAATTTTATTAGAAAAATTTTAAGTGACAATAATTAAATTTTAGATTTAATATTTACACATATAATTTATTAATGGAAATATATCATTTAAGTAAAATCACTGAATCTGATCATATCCATAGAAAGATTACTCAACTCTTGCCCCTAACAACATAGGGAGGAACAAGTAGGTGCACTCACGATTCGATTTGGATTATTATTGGGTAAAATCAGAATCAAAAATTAATTTAATTGATTTTTATATAGGAAAATACACAAGTACCCCCTCAACTTATGCTCGAAATTTCAGAGACACTTATGTTATATTAAGGCCCTATTACCTCCCTGAACTTATTTTATAAGTAATTTTCTATCCCTTTTCGGCCTACGTGACATTAACTTAAAAAAAAAAATTCAACCAGCATTGGGTCCACAAGACAGTGCCAGGTAGGCCAAAAAGAGGTAGAAAATTATTAATAAAATAAGTTCAGGGGGTAATGGACCTTAATATAGTATAAGTGTGTCTCTGAGATTTCGGGCATAGATTGAGGGGGTACTTGTGCACTATCCCTTTTTAAATTTATAAAACCAAATCAAATCAAGTGAAAAAAATAATCGTCGTGATAAATTTGTTGAGGGCATACTCATCTCGAAAGACTAGAGACACCTAGTTATGAACAAGTCACATGAAAACTATATTGATTCAATTAAGTAATATTAGAGTTATTGATACATGAACAAAGTGATTTAACTAAAAGACGTTGTGACTATGTGATGTGAGGTAAGGTAAATAAATATTAAAGTAATGGATTTTGATGGACTTAGACTTAGGGATCGTTTGGTGTGATGGATAAAAGAAAATAGTCATGAGATAATTTCTTCGTTTCTTTTTTATTTCTTGTTTGATCATGTGAAGGTTATAGATTCTAACAAGAATCCATAGCCAAAGCTCAGTTGGAGCTCAAGAACATGTAGAGAAAAATGCAGATCAATTGGAAGAGAGAAAATTTCTTCATTAAGCTTCAATGTCACACAATACATCACTTATATACAACTTACTCACTAACAACCTTGTAACTAATTTGTAACTAACTTGTAACTAATTTTTCCTAACTATAATCCAGTATGTAATCCTCACCATAATATACTATATACTTCAATATACTTTCAATGTACATCAATGCATTTGTTTAACTCTTTTACACCCTCCCTCAAGCTAGGAACTATGAAGATGTTCTTCATTCCTAGCTTGGATATAAGATGTATATGAGAATCTCGTCCAAGTGCCTTAGTGAATATGTCTGCAGGCTGTTCAGATGATGTCAAGTGTGTTGTAATAACCAATCCTTCTTGTATCTTTTCCCTCACGAAATGGCAGTCTATATCTATGTGTTTTGTTCTC
Organism: Solanum pennellii; assembly: GCF_001406875.1. Classification (NCBI taxonomy): domain Eukaryota; kingdom Viridiplantae; phylum Streptophyta; class Magnoliopsida; order Solanales; family Solanaceae; genus Solanum; species Solanum pennellii. Next base: position 74,741,221 of record NC_028641.1, read on the forward strand.
TCATGGAACACTGGATTAGCTGCTATTTGAATCGCAGAAGTACTGTCTGAGTACAATGGCACAGGAAGATTAATTTTGATTCCAAGTTCATCAAACAAACCAACAATCCAAACAATCTCAGCAACTGTAGATGCCATTGCTCTATATTCTGCCTCTGCTGAACTTCTAGACACTGTCACTTGTTTCTTAGATTTCCAAGATATAGGTGAACCTCCATACTGTACCAAGTATCCTGTAATTGATCTTCTACTATTAATGCATGCACCCCAATCAGCATCACAGAATACCTGTAAATCATTTCCCCCTGTTGATGCCATCAAAATACCAAGTCCTGGTTCTGATTTCACATATCTAACTAGTCTCATTGCAGCCTCCATATGTGAAGTCTTTGGAGAGTGCATAAATTGACTCAAGCACTGCACAGCAAATGATATATCAGGTCTAGTAGTTGTGAGATACAACAACCTCCCAATTAACCTTTGATATCCTGTAGGATCTTTTAATGTTTCATCAGGACATGTAGATGAAATACTAGTATCAAATTCAACTGTAGTAAGTTTTTGATTCAATTCCATTGGAGTTGAGACTGGTTTGGCACCTGCCAACCCCATGTCTGATATTAGTTCTAAAGCATACTTCCTTTGATGTATTAGAATTCCAGCATCACTCCTAGCAAATTCCAGCCCAAGAAAGTATCTTAGTTCTCCCAAATCCTTGATCTTGAAAGCTTGTTGCAACATCTCCTTAGTTTGTTGAATCATCATTTGATCATTTCCTGTCAATAACAGATCATCTACATATATAAGAACTATCATTATCTTGTCTTGTTTTCTCTTTGTGAACAAAGAATAATCTCTTGTGCTTTGATAAAATCCAGATTCAATCAAGGTATGTGTAAGCTTGATGTTCCACTGCCTTGATGCTTGTTTCAGGCCATAGAGTGACTTTAGCAATTTACATACTTGATTGTTTCCAGTGCTGTTGTTGTGCTTTCTACTAAATCCTTGAGGCAATGTCATATATACCTCTTCATAAAGATCTCCTTGTAGAAAAGCATTGTACACATACATTTGATGAATGTGCTAATGATTAGCAGCTGCAATTGAAATAACAGACCTTACAGTGGCCATTTTGACCACTGGTGAGAATGTCTCTTGGTAATCAAAACCTTCCTTTTGATTATAACCTTTAGCCACCAATCGTGCCTTGAATCTTTCCACACCACCATCTGAATTGTACTTCACCTTGTAAACCCATCTACAGCTAATGGCCTTCTTGTCTTTGGCAAGTCTACTAATTCCCAAGTCTGATTATCTTCTAGAGCTTTTATTTCACTTTGCATTGCATCCACCCATCTAACATCTTGCATAGCTTCTTCATAAGTAGCTGGCTCATTTTCAACTGAGAACTTTGAAATGAAACTTTGATATTTGTTGGACAATCCAGAATAATCTAGTACTGAAGTTATTGAATACAAACATCTGTTAGTCCCACTTGTAGTAATGTAATCCTTATGCCAGATTGGAGGTTTAACACTCCTAGCAGACTTTCTTATTGGAGGAACATCCTGATGGAGTGACATTTGTGGAGCAACATTATCTGAACAAGAATGAGATATAGTGGGTTGTTGTGGAGCAACATTATCTGAACAAGAATGAGATATAGTGGGTTGTGGCACTACAGTGATCAACTCATCATAATTGAACAAGTCTGTATTGGAAACAGGATCAGATGATGATGTAGATTTATCTTTGAAAGGAAACACAGACTCAACAAAGACTACATCTCTATTAACAAAGAATGTTTTGCTCTCCAAATTGTATAATTTGTAGCCCTTTTGTGTAGTCTCATACCCCACTAAGACAGATTTTATGGCCCTAGGACTAAACTTGTCTTGCTTAGTAAGATTAGTAGCAAAACATAAGCAGCCTATCACTCTTAAATGATCAATTGAAGGAGGCTTATTGTATAGTTTCTCAAAAGATGAAACACCACTCAAACTAGTAGAAGGCACTCTGTTGATCACATACACTGCAGCTTGAACACATAAACCCCAAAATCTATCTGGAAAACCAGCCTGAAACTTAATAGCTCTTGCTGTCTCTAGAATATGTCTACGTTTTCTTTCCACTACACCATTCTGTTGAGGTGTATATGGACACGAGCTTTCATGGATAGCACCATGTAACTTGAGGAGTTCATTGCAATTAGAATTAAAAAACTCAGAACCATTATCTGTCCTTATCTTCTGAATCTTTTTGCCAAACTAAGTTTCAACTTCTGTAAAGAAATACTTTAACAAACTAACAACATCTGATTTCAATCTCATTAGAAAAGTCCATGTCCATCTTGAATAGTCATCAACAATAGTAAGAAAATACCTCATACCATCAAAAGTTTCAACTCTATATGGTCCCCAAACATCCAAATGAACCAGCTGGAAAATATTTGTTGATCTACTAGTACTGTTAGGAAAGGGCAGCCTAGTTTGTCTAGCAAGTGGACAATTTCACAATCATGCAGTGCAAATTTACTACCAAACTTATTGAAACTGGGAATTTTTCCGATTACACTCATAGGTACATGACATAGTCTTTGATGCCAAACAGTAGCTTTATCTTCAATATCTTGCACTGCTGTTAAACATATCTGAGGCATATCTGCTACTTGTGTATCCACCATGTATAAACCATCTCTTTCTTTACCAGTCACCCTCACCTTCCCAGATGAGATCCTGAAAAACACAGTAATGAGGGAAGAAGGTGACACAGCAATTCAAATCTTTAGTCACTTTTGAAACAGACATAAGATTGAACTTGAAGTCTGGAATACATAACACTTGTCTAAGCATATCACCTTTTCCTATAGGACAATTTCCAATGTGAGAAACCTTTGTAGAATCTCCTGTAGGTAACTGAACACTACCTGCATTTTCTATCAGTCTTTCACAATGTAAATACTTAGCATCATTTATCATATGATGTGTAGCACCAGTATCAACTACCCACTGTAGTGAATCATCCTTAGATAAGTAAGAGTTACCTGCCATATTAGCTACACAATGTGTATCACCAACTGTTGTTTGATTCAACATTTGAATGAGTTTCTGATGTTGTTGTGGTGTAAACATTGGCATTGGCATCATCCCAGATTCTGCAGCTGGATGAGACTCTTTTTGAGTAGGTTGTGGAGCATGATGATGGATGGATGATTCCTCATAGATTGAGTTCCCTGCAACAACTGTGTCTCTCTTTCCTTTGAACTCTGTAGGATATCCAATAAGTTTGAAACAATCCAGCTTTACATGACCAGTTTTGTGACAATGATCACACTTCAATAGTTTGTTACAATCACTTCTCATATGACCCTTCATGTGACAATAATCACAGAAAGCATTAGGATTGTATGGCTTCTTATTCCTAGAACTAGATCTCGATGTATACATTGCTGTAGGATTTAAACTTTCTGGCATTGACCTACTTAAATTTGCTGCTAGTTTTTGACTTTCATCTTGACTTATCATGGCATAAACCTGATTAATGCTAGGAAGTTGATGCATCAACAGAATTTGACTACGAGCCTGAGCATAACCATCATTAAGTCCCATAAGAAACTGCAACATTCTCTGATATTGAAGATGCTCAAAAAACTCTTTAGATTTAGGACAATTACAAGCTGGTGGTGGCATGATGCTATCATATTCATCCCAAAGATCTTTGAGTCTTGAGTAGTACACAGAGATAGAAGACACACCTTGAACAAGTGTGAAGATCTCCTTATGTAGCTGAAACACACGAGAACTGTTGATCTTGTTGAATCTTTCTTTTAGATCTCCCCAAATCAAATGTGTATCTGAACAGAAAAGAACACCACTGTGTAGATCTTTACTCACATTGCACAGAATCCATGAAACAATAATGACATTACATCGATCCCACAGTTGAGCTAAACTCCCTGAAAACTGATCACGTTTCACTGTTCCATCAATGAATCCTACTTTGTTCTTCCCAAGCAAAGCCAACTGCATTGCTTTGCTCCACAAAGTGTAGTTATCCGTTCCTGTAAGCATAATTCCTATGTTGAGTGAGCTAGGTGCATCAGATGGATGCAAGTACAAAGGATGAAGATGATCAATGGTCGTGGATGCCATTAATGTTCCTGTGATTTCCCCTGCTGAATCTCCAGTGGAAACCATCGAATTAACAACTTGATCTTCTCGTTTACAGAACCAGTGGCTCTGATACCATGTGAAGGTTATAGATTCTAACAAGAATCCATAGCCAAAGCTCAGTTGGAGCTCAAGAACATGCAGAGAAAAATGCAGATCAATTGGAAGAGAGAAAATTTCTTCATTAAGCTTCAATGTCACACAATACATCACTTATATACAACTTACGATCATGAAGTATGAAATAACTTATCACAGAATTAGCAAACAGTACAGAGATAAGTTATCCTTTATTCTTGACGGAATAACAATACCAAAACAACTTATCCTCGAATAAAACAATTGAAATGATAAAAATATTTTTTCAAATCCTTTTTATTATCACTTTTGTATAGTATAGTTGCTTGCTCTAGTTTTGAATGTGTTTTAGTGAAATTTTGGTCAAATTTTTGGAGTTTTTGCTGTTTTTTCCCCCCAGTTTTAATGGCCATCTTAGTGCAGTTTTTGTAGCTGTTTTGATGTATTTTGGTCACATTTTTGCTGCTTTCTTGATGCATTTTTGGAGTTTTGATCCAATATTTTTTATTATTTTGATACAGATTTTACTTCAAATTTTGATTAATTTTGTTTTTAATTAATACTTTACTTATGATAGTGAAGAGGAGAGCTTCCCACGGGCCTATTTCAATTCATGTAAAATACACATCTAAACTATTGAGATTCACGTAATTTACTTTTAAAAGTGAATAAATAAATAAAGTTCTATAAAATATATATATATAAAAAGTTTTAATACAACAAACTAAACTGTCAATAAGAAACAATTTCATGACAAATAATCCCAAGATAATTTATCTCAGTATAATTAATCTCAACATAGTTTGGATTCAAACCAAACAATCCCTTAGGGTTTTAGTAGTTGAACTAAATTTAAAGTGTTGAGCTAGAGAAAAAAGACAAAGTTAAAAGACTAAAGTTGATTAAAATTTCACAAAATATTTATATTATATTTATGAATAATATATAAATATAAATTTGATCTGGTTATTTTTGTGATTTTTTTAGTAATCAAAATCAAACCAAATAATATTGATTTCTACATTTAAAATCAAACATAATCAAACTACATCAAATATTATTTTTTAATCGATATGGTTCAAATTCCGACTCAATTTAATTTTTTAACTATGACCATCGTCTTTTATAGGAGAAAAAGATAAATATATCCCTGACCTATTATAAATGATACGTAGATATCCTTTATCATACTTTTGAGAGATTAATGCCCCTATCGTCTAAAAATTAAAACATATATACCTTTTACTAAGGATATATGCATACCATTTACGATAATTAAAATATATTTGTTATTTTCCCCTCTTTTATATAAAAATGAATAAATAAAGTGAGTAGTTGAGCTACTTCTAAATTTTGTCTGACCATATGGACAAAGTGTCATCATAATTGTTCCTATTGGTATTTTTGTTTGCATTCAATAAATTTGAGGCAGTTATTATGGTTTATCAATCAACACAAATAATTTAAAATTTTCAAAATTTTAATTTACTAAAAAGGTAATAATAAAAGCAGTCAAATATAAATTGGAAAAGAAATGGAGAACTTAAAAAAGCATAACTTTATTCCTACTTAAATAAAACTTTGGTTTTAGAATCCCAATTTAAAATAAAATAAAAAGGCCTCTGCTTCTTTTCCAATTCCGACAAAACCCTTTTATTTTCCAACAAAAAATTTAAAATTTTTGTTTTTGGACTAAAAAAGAAAATCATAATGGTTGAGGTGTCTTTATTTTTAATAAAAAATTTTTAAATCAAATTATTTTGAATAAAAATTTATGTTAAAACGTCCACATAAAATTAATTTTAGTATATGAATTTGAATTTAAATTTCAATACTAATTTCACATATTGATTGGAAACTAAATAAATTCTAATAAATAAAATTTGTCCACTCATGGGGTCAATTATCTCTTTCTCAACCTCATAATATATTATACTCCCGTCATTAAATTCTGTCTTATTATAAATAATTATCTCAATTATTAATTAATTTACAAAACTTAGATATAATTAATTTTTTTTCTATTTTATCTTCATGATGTTTTCTTTTTAATATGTGTAAATGAATTTGTAAATTTACATAGAAAAATTCTTAAGTTCTAAATTTATTAATTATCTTTTTTTATTTATAATTCTAAAAAAAAAGGGAAAAGTAGTGATAGAGATTTTGTGGTCAAATAATTATTTCACAATAATAATAACAATAATACACTCAGCATATACTAATTAGTAGAAAAGAAAAAAAAAGATGAACTTTTGAATTCTCAATTGATCTGCTATTTTTGACTTCAACAGTGGTGAATTCATCGGAATTTATACAGATTCACCGGTTTTTGTTTTCCGGCCGAAACCATGCCGGAGCTTGTTCAAGCAGCACAAGTCTACGCACCGACGAGAACTCTACAAATTTGGAAATCGCTACTGAACTGGCTAGCTTTCTTCTTCCAGATCTTTGTTCAGATCCTCAAAGGAACGCCTTGTGTAACTCAGGTTCTCTCCTACTTTGGCGTTCGCAATAGCTCTCTTCTCTCTTCCTCTCCACAGTTCAAGCCGCTGCCTGACGTTGAGCCACCGGAGGAGGAGGAGGCGCCGCCGACGTCATCCGTTGCTCTATCGACTCTGCAAATCACAACCGGAAGTGTCCCGATCAGTGTCGAGGAGGAACATTTACAGAAGCTCACGGTAAATTCTCGTAATTAGCTGTAGAAATTGGATTTAGGTATTGTGTTTTCGTTTTATTGGATCGTATGACTATATGTTTTGCTATATAAGGAAAAATAGTCCCAGCATATAACTTTGTACTATTAATGCAACAAAACTATTCATTATTAGTAGAATTCTGTATTATATTAGTGTTTAAATCCGATGTAAATCTCTGCTTAACTAATGCTTGTATAGCTTTTGCTTAACTTGTTCATCGACAAAACAACCTATATACTTACATTATCATTGAACTACTTATCATTCAGATGAACTTGACTAATTCAGATTATTTGTGAGAATGGATCATACATCACTCTTGTATTGGTCGCTCACGAATTGCTCAGATTACCGTCGCCAAAAGTTGAATACTTATTAGGGATCTAGTAGGTTTGCACTTGGCAATTAACCTGTGTGTATTTCAATGGTCATGGTTTTCTGATGTTTTTGTTATTATCTTCTCTTTTTTGTGCTTCAGTTTCTTCTTTCCCTGTAAGGCTTTGAACTGTTTTTCCTTGAGCCGAGGGTTTATCATAAACAACCCCTCTACTTCTGAGGTAGGGGTAAGGTTTGCGTATACTCTACCCTCCCCAAGTCCCAGTTTCTGGGACTACACTGGGTATGCTGTTGTATTTGATGGTCATGGTTTGTGCCAGACTGCTAGTCAGTAGTGAAAGTGGTTAAATTCATTCTAAATGGTAAATTAGGCCTGTTGTAAAACATTAAAACTAGATTATTTGCGTATTTAGTTTCTTTTTCGGGGTTGAGGATTAAATATTCTTTGGAATACAGTCTGAAATGCTTACCGATTTTGGATATGCTGGTAAACTACAACTATTTTGGTTGAATAGTTATAAGTTGTGCAGTATAAGTTTTAACAGGAATGCTGATTAGATGTTGGATGATTACAAGATCACTTCCGAAGAAAGTTTCGAAGTGTTGATATCTAATGTTGGAGAAAGACTAAATGCAAAGTAGACACCCGAAAATTTAGGAAGCATTATGTAGGTCAATGTTTGATTTCTATTCTTCGACCTTTCGGGCCTCTAAGCTTCAGTTCATTAACTGCCGACCTAATTAATCTATGCTTGTGCATGAGCGTCTTGTTTTTTACTTGCTGTAGCAGGGAGATGGTCAATAAATACATTCTTTTTCTTCCCCATTCTTTGATTCATGCCATAATAAACTCAAGTACATGTTAAAGTAACAATGAATTGTATAATATGATAAGTTAAGTGGATGTAGTTAATTTGTTGCTTGGAATAGTAGGAAGAAATTTTGGATTGGCCAAGGTGCATATTGATTCATAAGTGAATAGAAATTCGTGGATAATAATTAATTTCTCTTTGCAAAATGTATTGGTGTTGTATTGTCTGGTTAATCCTAGAAACGATGTATTAGATCATGTTAGCTTTTATGTCCTGATCACATACCAAGACTGATACCAAGACTTATACAAGTTGGAAGAAATCACATATTTTATTTTTATTCTTGTCAGTGTTGGATTTGAAACCTGGTCTCTCATGATTTTCACGCACTTCATTGGCCACTAGACCTCACCCTTGGCTGCTGTTGTAAGCTAGTTAAGTAGTGTGAAAACAATGTGCAGATTGGTCAAGGATGATCACAAGTCAACTTGAAAATTTAGTATATGCATATAACATGCAAAGTTAGCTTCTAATTTGAATAGATGAATGGTATTATGGAAATTTAAATTGGTAAAACGAGGAACTTTTATAGCAGGGCAACTATGATGAGGACATGAGTTCCTTGGAGAATCATTAATATTCCATAAAATATGTCAAAGGATAGAAAGTGTTGTAAGGTGATTACTATGTTTTGCATTGTTATGGTGTTCTTTTGGGTTTCTTCTGATCACTTCTTTCCTTATTTGTTGGGAAGGTGGTGTAGTGAACAATGTCCCTTGAGCAAACAGATTTTCAAATTAGCTGGCTAGTTTATAGTCCTGCAAGTCCAATGAGCTTTTTATTTGACTGTGATACAGGCTTGAGCCAGCAAAGTGCTGTTGTTGCAAGTTTGAAGGCTGCTATTTATGTAATATGCCCTATATTAGTAGTAGGTAGTGTTCTTTTATACTAGAGGAACCTTATATCAACAATCTTGAGTGTATTTTAGGTATCGGAATTTTTGAAGTGTTCCATAAATAAACGTTGTGTCATCTGCTGTCAATTACATGGCTGGCCAGACCATAAAAATGTTCTGACTGTCGTTTCATAAGTTCATTTTGCTTCATCATTTTTATCTATGCACATGACTGACTAATGACTATGTCTTAGTTTCAGAATATACCTTCATAGCTTCACTTGATGAATAAAAGTTGTAGTTCAAAGAAGTTTCTGGCAGAATCTTTTTAGTGTATTGACATCTAACTGAATTTGAAAATTGACTTGTATCAAGAAGAGATGGTGGATTTTAGTGACGACAGAGGGTCTAAAATCACTTTAACTAATTGTACCCACAACCTAGCTGGGTTTCGGATAGCCAGCTTATTAAATGTTTGTAGAACTGGATAACCGATGTTTCTTGGAACACGGATACTGCTGACTGTCAGTGGTGTTGATCAATCTTTTAATAGATATTTTGTTTAAATGACTGCCTTCTGTTTATGTTTTTCTCAAGTTCTTAGATTCTGGATGCAGGTAGTTCTTGACTTGGATGAAACTTTGATTTGTGCATATGAGACATCAAGTTTGCCAACCATCATATGCACCCAGGCAACAGAGGCTGGGTTGAAGTGGTTTGAGCTTGAGTGTGTATCTTCAGAAAAGGTAAACATTTCTAATTTCTACATTCTGATAGAATATTCTAGCAAGTTTCTTTGACATCCATGCTGATTCATTTTTTGGAGGTTTTAGGAATATGATGGGAAACCTAAAATCAACCATGTCACAGTTTTTGAACGTCCTGGATTACACGAGTTTCTAAAACAACTTAGCGAGTTCGCTAATCTGGTCTTGTTTACTGCTGGACTTGAAGGTTAACTCATTACTTTCTACTCCATTTAGTTCTCTTCCTTTTCCATTGGCAACTTCAGTCAATAATATTGATCTTATGTTTGTTATGTGCATACAGGATATGCTAGACCTGTTGTTGACAAAATTGACCTTGAGAATCTGTTTAGCCATAGATTTTATCGTCCTTCAACTATTAGCACGTAAGTATAGATACTTGTTTTTCTGTCTTTTACGGTGTTTTTTGTCTTTCCTATCTGACATCATTTGACGTGTTAAATGTGAGGATATTCTGTTTCTTTTTAAGTGTCATAGAGTAAAGAAATAATCTGAAAGTAAACGGATAGAAGGAGTAAAAATATGATGCTATTAGAAGGAAGATTGGATTCATGGAAATGTTTGATGCTCAATAAGTAAATGTTGTACTTATTGGTGTGTTGTGCACCAGACTTGTATCGAGAAGGCTACATGGATTATAGAATTGTCTCGTTCATTCTTCTCATTCTAGATCGTGCGTTAGAGCTTGAAACAAGAAACAAAATTCTAAATCATATTGACTATCCAACGAGATTAGTGAAGAATAGAACTTGTCAATTTCTGTTGATAATGGTTTCTCATCAACGGTATCCAAGTGACAAGTGTAAGGCTTGGATTCAGGTGATGTCAATTGACAATAGCTGCTTGATGGGTAACCAGGAAGGTGTTGGTGACCTTGTTGTGAAATACACAAGCTGAGGACAGGAATGAAATGAAATGGATACATCTCGAATGAGGGAAAACTCAGGTTTAAATTGCTATCCACGAGTTAATTTGTGCAAAGGGCGACATTGACTACTTTCTTCTTTGTACTTGGATGTGTTGCACTTGAGCTGAGGGTGTACTTGGATGTACTTCTTTCTGCGTGTCCTCTACCTTCCCTAGATCCACTTGTGGGATTTCACGGAGGTGGAAATGTTGTTTAATGCTGTCATACTGACATTAGTTCAAATGTTCTCTTTTTGGTTTGTTCTGTTTGAGTTTACACTTCACACTACACGAAGGTGTGTATAAGTTATACATCATGATGAATACGAGGGTGGTATTGAGTTGAATATTGCCACCTATAGCCAATAATAAACACTCATGGATAAATGAAGTCAGATTGTAGTAGAGTTTTATGTGGGCAATTCTTTCAAAATAGCCATGTGGAAAGAAAACAACACTACTACATGTTGAGGTGGGAGCAACATGGACGTAGATAAGTCAATGGATATGATGATATGGCACACCATGTTGACATCACCTTAAAACGGACGGCTTAGATGACATGACAGCCACGTCGAATACATGTGGATGTTGAGGTTTGATAAACATATGACGTTTTCCAAATTGATTGCTTAATAGGTTTTAATTTTTTTCATATGGGTATTCCACTAATGATGACGGTTTCTGACTATTGTCTTATGTGTTTCTTGTTTTTTATATGTTCTATTCTGTGTGAAATTTAAACTAAAGATGATAGTACGGATCCGGAAAATATTAATTTGGTACTTTTGGCTACTTGAAATAGGATTCAGAACCAAACCTAATTAAGTTCGGTATGGTATGGTTTTCCTCTTCTCTTTTTTGATTTAATTCAGTTCCGATTTGCTCAGTTCATTTTGGTAGTTTGGTTTTTACTGAATTATGAACACTCGTACTACTATCAGTTGATTTCTCTTGCATTTTTTCCCCTTGTGAACTCTGTTTTTCGTTGATGCACCTATAACAGCTGAAATAGTTTCAAGTCACTGTCGTTTCTGCATAATATAACTACGGTAAAGTTGACACTAGATGCACATCACAGGGAATTCCGGGAACATGTGAAGGATCTGTCATGCATATCAGAGGATTTATGCCGAGTTGTCATTGTTGATAACAACCCATTCAGTTTCTTGTTACAACCTTTAAATGGAATCCCGTGCATTTCATTTTCTCCTGGACAACCCCATGACAACCAGGTATAAGTAATGATCAGAAAATAATTATTAGGTCTATTCCTCAAATTTTAGTCTACTTTTATCCCCTATGACTCTGAGTTTAACTTCATTTTCATCTTCTACATTAGCTTTTGGAAGAAATCCTTCCACTTCTCAAGCATCTATCTGAGCAGAAGGATGTAAGGCCTGTGCTTCGCGAAAGGTTTCAAATGCCCGAATGGTTCCAAAACCATGGAATCCCTACTTGTAAATTCACAAATGTACGGTGATCTTGGCAAGTAAGTATTCTTGCTGTTCCAGGAGGCGCAACACACCTATACTCTAAATTTGTTGTACAAGGTTAGTACCTCTTCACCGGAAGAACAAATTTCTGTATAGATTATTTGTTCAGGAATATCCGCCGTCTATGAAGACCCAAATTTCTTATCTATAGATTCTTTTGTAACTTTGTTTATAGCTTCCAATCGTGAGAAGAAATTCATGTATGTGCAATTATTATAAATAGTGATTTCCAATATTTATAACTTCACTCACCAAAATTTATGTATAGATTTGATGACTAGTAGCTCCCTTTAGCATTTGCTAAGTCTTAGTTTGTTTATACGTTCTCAGTTCTTAAAATATTTTTTGCGGCTACAATATTATTATTCCTTGTCTTTCAAGTGTATTTTTTCAACTTCTAAAATCCCCAGAGGCAACAAGAACAACAACAAACACGATGTAATTTCACAATGGAGGTCTGGAGAGGGTGCAGTATGTGTTGATCTTATACCTACCGCTACCTTGGAAGATGGAAATGTTGTTTCTGATAGACCCTGGGGAAAAACATATCAAGGCTATTGGCATCACTAAATACATAGTGATTATTTCGTTTTTTTTTTAAATCAAGGTTTCTCTGGTGAAATCAAAAGATTAGAGGAATGGACCTCCAATGCCATTGTTTGTGTTTGAGGCTTGAGGTTCTATATGATAAAGCTAGTTGAGGACAAAGTAAATCATAGTGGAGGCAAAATGTTATCATTAGATGGTTTCTTCCATCTATTGAAACTTTAGCGGATAGAATTACAATACCCGTGATAGTGGAAGATAACATATACCTTGTAAAATTAATCGAGGTATGCATAACCTACAGTCCAATTACTATGATTATTTTCTTAAATAAGCTAGTTGACCATAAGTCCATGATGCACAAGATGGGATAAAACTAACAAAATAATCACTAAAATTATTAAAATTTGAAGTTTTAATGATTCTATGGGATTAAATAAGTTTTTTGTTACTATCATAAGGCCTAAGTTTCATATCCACATCGACTATTCTATCAAATACCTGTCTTCCTCCCTAATTATAGACATGTTGTGTGATAATGTGGCCGGTGGCCCTATATAACAACCATATTCCACTATGTGGTATATATTTACTCTTGGATCCACAATATCTTCTCAAGTACTTGCCTATTTCAATTCACACTTAATTATATGTCAACGTTTCATACACCGTCTTATCCTTTGACTTCTTCGAAATAAATATCGTATAACTAATATCCGTATTATTAATACATATGTAATTTTAATTAGCTATCAAATGATTCGTAGTAATTGATATTATTTTAAACTTCTAAGTGAGAAGTAGATTGAGATACATATTTTTTATAAAAAAAAAGTTTTAGTATTTTGAGACGTGTTCTTTTCGTTAAAATTTGTTTGTCGTATTTTTTTTAAGTAGTTATTTCAAATGATTTGTTTTCTTTAAAGTTCAGGAAAAAAGTACTAATTAATTTTCTTCTTCTTCTTCTTCTCATTTCATGCTTATAATTATTGTTGTTGAAGTGATGCTATGATTGTTCAGATATCAATGAAGAGTAAAATAGTTAAAACTTCTTTCTGATTTCTATTTTTGTCTTAATTTGTTTATATAGTTTTAACTTCATACAAAATTTAAAAACATTAAAGCAAATATTTTTGAATTTGTAATTTTAAATTTAAAATATGTATAATATCAAGGTGTATCAAAATATGCTTTAATTTTATGTTTTTAATACATCTTATAGAAAATTCAAATTAAAAAGTTATCAAATTTATTTATTTTTAAAAATAAACTAAAAAGAAAAAGAAAAAGAAAAAGAAAAACAGAAATTTAATATTTTAAAAAAGTAATAGTTCTTCAATCTTGTGACATTCTTCCCTTTTAATACATTCCAAAAAAAATAAAATCTTTTTTATATAACACCTTAAAAATCTATGTTATTTTAATGAATTAATTTATAGCTATTCAAATATCAAAGAATTGTTCTAAATCATAAAAATTTAAACTTTTTTTCCCCTTAAATATCATATTAAATTAAATAATATCATATAAGATAAAATAAAAAAACTATCATTTTTTAAACGAAAATCAAAACATATTATTTAATACGACAAAAAGTTATAAAATTAATGGCAACATTGCATTTATGATATGTACCATGTATGAACTCTGCAAAAAAGAACGATTCAAACATAATGGCGTAGCCGTCCCTGTCTAAAATTAATTTGCCATAATTCATTTTAATTGGTTTGCCTGATTCCTACTTGATATTACAATTTTAGAAAATATTTTTTTGTGATCATAAATTTAAAAAATATGTAAAATGTATTATTTAATATTTTTTAATTTTATCATTTTAAATATTTAATGTAGAAAATTGAAATTAAATAAACAAAATTAGAGATCTTTTTTGCTAAATGTGTTAAAAAGAAAAGTAAGAAAATAAATTAAAATGGATTGAATAAGAAATTATGCATTTTATTCATGATTTTTTAATATGCCTGTAAAAAGAAAAATAATCAAGTACGTGAAAAATCTTTCCATACATTTGAAATAATAATTTGCATAAGTGACATTTTAAGTTCGTTTTTTATCTCCACCCTCCTAATCTCCCAACCTCCACCCCTTGAACATTATCCGTCACTTTCGAACACCTACTCGACTCATCCTGATTCATATCTTCATAACATATAAATATTTTTGAAATAATTTATTTTTTTTTTACTTATATTCACTTATTTTTTGGGTACCAAATAGTGTCTTAAAAAAAATTAAAAATAAGTCCTTCCAACCATTTCTTTATATTTTGAATTTGAATTCTATAAATTAAAATTCTTAGTAAGCTTAGCTACTGTTAACACATATACAGTACAATCCACCATTGCTACGGTACAAATGAGAGAAAATCTCTGATGACATCATCCATCTCCGGCACCGGCGCCGGTTTATTCGCCGCCGTAATTGTACTGATAACTTCTGTTTTACTACCATTTTCTCATGCTCTCGGTAGTTCCGCCACCACTTTGGCCGTCGCATACGGCGCCAACATCACTATCTGCGGCATAGTAGCTTCTCAACCAATCCAAAGAATTCATTGCTGGTCAGAAAATCAATCAGCATCCATCCCCATATCTCCTAACGTCTCCTTTAACTCCATCGCCGGCGGAGTTAACGGCTTCACCGGCGTTGAAACCGGTGGGTTTTCCCTTCTCTTCTGGAACTCAACTTTTCAACCCAAAAGACTTTTCGTCAGTTACTCAACTTTGTTAACATCTGTTACAATGGGGGATATTCAAATTTGCGGCTTAACAAACGGTACCCAAAATGTTAAATGTTGGAGAGATGACTCGAATTTGGCGAAACAACCAAATGGGTCGTCACAATTCATGTCAATTTCATCTGGGTCGGGATTTTCTTGTGGAATTTTGAAAAGTTCAAATAGGGTTATATGCTGGGGAAACAATAGCGATATTGCTTCAGCTATTCAATCTGGTTTTGGTAATATTACAGTGATGAATATATTTGCAGGTGGAAAACATGCTTGTGGGATGAATTCTACAGGTTTTTTAATTTGCAAAGGAGATAATGAAAATGGTCAATTAGATATTCCATCTAATTTTGCTTATGAGTATAATGGATTAGCTTTAGGGGTAAATCATACTTGTGGGGTTCTTAGAATGAATTATACAGTTGTTTGTTGGGGTGGGAATGGTGAATTTTCGACGAATTTAACGAAAGATCTTTCATTTGAATCAATTGTTGCTGGTTTAGATTTTACTTGTGGATTAACAAGTGGGAATTTTTCTGTTATCTGTTGGGGACCTGGTTGGAGTAGTAATATGTATCCTTCAGGTACTGAGCTTCCTTTGCCAATGATTCTTCCAGGTCCATGTGTTGAGAATGTATGTGATTGTGGTGTATATCCTCAATCGAAAACGTTGTGTTCGGGGAATGGTAATATATGTAGGCCTTGTGATTTTTTGGTTGGAGTAGCTCCACCATCATCACCACGGGTGTTTATTATAGTGCCATCGTCGCCATCTAAGGGGTTGAGAAAGGGATTGTTAGCTTTTGTGATTGTTGGATCAGTTGGGGCTATTGCAGGGATTTGTACTGTTGTTTATTGTTTATGGACTGGTGTTTGTTTTGGGAAGAAGAAAATTCATAATTCTGTTCAACCTACTATTAGTACTAATAATGCTGCTGAACAATGTTATAGTAGTGGTCAAATATCCAGATCGTCTACTCTTAGGCGTCAAGGGTCGAGGTTAATGAGGCGTCAAAGGAGTGGAACTTCGTCTATACATGGTGATAGAGCAGAGGAGTTTCTGTTTTCGGAGCTTGTTGCAGCTACGGACAATTTCTCTTTAAAGAATAAGATTGGCGCTGGCAGCTTTGGGGTTGTTTACAAGGGAAAATTAGCTGATGGCCGTGAGGTTGCAATTAAGCGTGGTGAAATGAGTCCGAAGATGAAGAAATTCTTAGAGAAAGAGAGGGCTTTTGAATCAGAATTGACGTTTTTGTCCCGACTACACCATAAACACTTGGTTAGATTGGTTGGCTATTGTGAAGAAATGGATGAAAGGCTCTTGGTTTATGAGTTTATGAAGAATGGGGCGCTTTATGATCATTTACACGATAAGAACAACGTGGAGAAGAGTAGTAGTGTAGTGAATTCTTGGAAAATGAGGATCAAGATTGCATTAGATGCTGCTCGTGGCATCGAATACCTTCACAATTATGCAGTTCCCCCTATAATTCACCGGGACATCAAGTCATCCAACATCTTGATCGATGCAAATTGGATCGCGAGGGTGTCAGATTTTGGATTATCGTTAATGTGGCCGGAGACTGATACCAGTTTCAGTCAGCCAATGAGAGCAGCAGGCACAGTTGGGTATATCGATCCAGAATACTATGGACTAAATGTCTTGACAGCAAAGAGTGATGTCTATGGCCTTGGGGTTGTATTGTTAGAACTTTTGACCGGAAAAAGAGCCTTATTCAAAACTAGTGAAAACGGGGACATGCCAATGAGTGTTGTCGACTTTGCAGTACCAGCAATCATGGCTGGAGAATTGAATAAGATATTGGATCCCCGAGTTGGGCTGCCAGAGTTGACGGAAGCAGAGGGAGTCGAATTAGTGGCATACACTGCAATGCATTGTGTGCATTTGGAAGGTAAACATAGACCTACAATGACTGACATTGTTTCTAACTTAGAGAGAGCTTTGGCTGCATGTGATGATAGCCATGACAGCATCTCTAGTAGTCCAGACTCCATTAAATCAGATTGACATTCCACGTATATGTCCGCGAAAGACTCCCACCAGTATCAGTAGACGATACGTTTTGGTAGTTAGAATAGTACGATTCGTGTAACAATTTGTTGTTAGTGTAAACTGTAAATTATCGATAGCCGGAATGAAGTTCTTTTTCTTCCAAGAAGGATACAATCTTCACTATGTTGTGTTTAGCATCTTCTTGATTGGAGTAACTGACTTGTTGCCATTGTTCTTTTGTGTGTTCTTTTTTGTAAAGATGGCTAATGCACAAAAATCCAATTGTTGAAATGACAATTCAAGAGCAATAGCAGCAAGCCAAAAGGCAAGTTGTACATAGGAGAATGTTTCAATCTTCAAATTATTTAACCTTATAAGTTATCTCAGTAAATGAATTTGCTATTTTTCAAAAAGTGAAGGCGGTGTTCGAATCAGCTTGACATACAGAGAGTACTGATATCTTCTACTAGCATAGATATGTCATATGAGTTAAACCTTAGGGTTGGATGTATAGATGTCATGGATTCAGTTTACCTCGATAATTTTAGCTTAAACTTTTTATGTATTAAAAAACCTATTGAATATACAATAACAATAGTCTAAACCTTATCCCTACCTCATAAGGTAGATAGGTTGTTATTGATTCTCTCGATTTAAGAAAAAATAGTCTAGAAAAAGGTAAGAGAAGTGAAAGCATAACAAAGCTAAATATTACCATTATGTAAAAAAAAAACAGATAACAATAGAAATCGAAGAATAAGAAACTACATCATAAGCAATACTACAATTACTAGTATGGAAAATAACAGGACAACACACTACTACCCTAATTCATGTCCTACACAATAACACAACTTTCTATCTAAGATATATTCTTAGTGAGCTGATATTATGCCAAGATTTTAATTTTTTAGTTAATTTAACAAATTATTAATTAATTCCTATTGGTTGAGCAGAAGTAGATGATAAATATTGACTTTGAACATTCTATTAAAGACAGTCACTAGAAAATAGGGCATGATGTAGCTCTTGTGGACCAAAAATTGCCTTTAGCCCCTTTTGGATAAATAATATATCAAAGTTGATGACTTATAGTAAACAAAAAAGAAAAAAAATACTTTTTTTTTATTTTTAAAAAGTTAATGACTAATTGATTTTAAAATATTAGTCAAATTCATATAAGTTTGACTCGTAAAATAATATTGTTTCTTATGAAATTAATACTCTAATATGTAATATTAATGTAAAGTTCATTTTTTTTTTGCAAAATTGATGACTAACAACGATGTTGGAATTTGTCAATGACCGTTTGGCCATGGATTATTAGTTTTTGTACTTTAAAGTATTTAGGTAATAAATTGATTAATGACGTTAATTAATCATTTTAACGTGTGGAAGAAGGTAAAATTAGGCTACATTATTATTAATGGCGTTAATCATTTTAATAAGCAATTGAAGGATTAATGTCAAGAAAGAAGCATCTTATAACGTAACGCTCTGTTCGTTTACTTTTACTTGTCAGATTTCACTATTTAAAAATCACATTGCAACTTATGTTATTTATCATATAGTTTTTAAATATTTAAATTCAAAATATTGAATTATTTTAGTTATGAAGAGATTAATGATTTTAGCTCCAAAGATTAGTCGTTAACACTAATTACCAAGAGCAAAAATGTTTCATGCTAGAATAATTAGTGCAGTGTATATGAGACATACTTCTACGGTACAAAATTAATTGTTACTCTTCCAATTCATAATAATTAATAACTATTTTTCCGTTTATTTTTAGTTGTCATAATTTTTTTATTTTTAGAGTTAAATGATTAGAATTTTTATTAATATTTTACGATATATTTTTCATTATATTGATATGCAAAAAGTTATAATTTATTGTACTTTTTGTTTAATTTTTAAATGTCTAAAATTTTTGTTTATATCAAATTAATTAAATATAATTTAACTTCAAAAATTATTTAAATTAACTTTTAAAAAATACAAAACGATAATTAAAAATATACCGTGTAATTATCAACTTAGCCTTTTATTTTAATTAAAAAATAAGTGATCATTTTCATATTAATTTATTTTTAAAAATTTGTCCTTTATTTTATATATAACAACCCTAAAAAGTCTTTTGAAGGAATCCAATTTTCTATGGTATCATTAATTAGATAATAGTCAAATATTTAACTTTGTTTTAATAGGTACTTCACCAATGGACCAAAATTTGTGATAAAAACAGAGTCAATCATACATATTTTTTTAAAAAAATGAACTAATTAATACATATGAAAAATCAAAGATAATTCTGAATTTCAATTTCGTGCCATATAATTCTAAAAAAAAAAGAAGAGGATATATGTCTTTCAAAAATAATAAATACAAGATCCTCACCACACATGTTTCAGAAATATCATAGACTAATACATACGAAAAATTAATACAATTATGAATTTCAATTTCGTAATTCCAAAAAAGCGATATCTGACGTTCAAAAACAATAAATATCATTTAACAGACCGTCACCCATGGACACAAAATTAGAGCTCAAAACGACTCAGTCACACAAATTTTAATAAATTTATGAAGTAATGCACACAAAAATTGAGATAAAACTAAAATCTTGTTTCATGACACATAAACTCCAAAATAAGCAAGCCTGTCTTTCAAAAATAATGTGTATCATGTAATAAGTAATTACCATAGGACCTATAAATTCAAGCCCAAATAGAATCAATCACATATTTTAAAAAATTCATGAAATAATACATACAACAATTCATATAATTCTGAATTCTATAAATACTTATTCATATTAGATATTTATATTAAAACAACTTAATATATAATGATTAGGTAATTTGTTTTTGAGAAAGTTTTAAAAATAACAAACATAATAGATAATTTTGATAATTGCGCTCCATAGCTTCGTTTTTCTATAGAGGTTGCGATTAGTATATTTATTTCCATTTTTATATGTCGCTTGCGAATATATAAATATGGTAAGTATATAGACATTCTGTATTTATACATTTAGGATTTTTCAAAAACTTCTTTTGTATATTTCACTTGCCAATATACAAACAAGGTAATTTATAATGATTTTTTTCATAAATCGTATACAAATAGCTATGGTAAACATAAACAAAATGCTGGATCTATACGATTAGACACCGAATTATGCAAATTCTGGATTTATACGAATCAGGCGAATAACAAAAATTGGGAAAACTATAGCCACAAATTACTAGTTTCTCAAGCTGTAGCTATAGTCCTAATATAAGCTAAATATTTGTTATTTTATACAATTTTCCCTTTCGTTTTTGGTAATTATATTATTATAAAGATTACCTACACCTTTATTTGGGCTTTTTTGTTATGAAATCTTCTTGCTTAACTATTCAAGCCCATTGGACCATCTTGGTCCAATATTCACAATCAAAAAATAAATGTTAGATGAGTTTTCACAACTTGAACATAGGGAACAAACTTCAGTACCCACTGGAATATGTAGCCTCATGTGATAATCCGCCACATACTAAAGATTCGTAAATAAATTGTCAAGTACAATATGATATGCTTAGTAGATATATGACAAGTATTATGTAACGATAGAAAATAATATAAGTTCAGATATTATATTAATCAAAATAATACAGTAAAATACAAGTACGATGTAATAATATAACAGCCATCCATTTGACAAGGTGTAAGTAGGTAGAGAGACATATATAATCAGATATCTTAATAACAATCATTTTCTATAGATTTACCTATAAACGACCTAATTTCTTTAAATTTGAATTTTCATATAACATTATATTATTCTTTATAATAACATTTAGTTATCACAATTAAAAAGTATGCGAAGAAACGACAATATAATTTAAAAGTTTGATTGTTAGTAGCTTGAATAGATGGTACTCATAAACTAAATTTCATTTAAAAAATCTCAATTCTAATGACTTGAAACGAAGTTGACCCTAATAACACGATCGTTTAAAAGAAAAAAAAAAGCATGATAGGGCTATGTCAAGTTGCCCAATAGAAACAAAATGAAGAAAGGTCATTACTCAATAGAAACCATATCTCTTTAGTAACAATGATAATTGAGTCACAAAAATATGAGTGATGGTCATTAATCTCACCCATACCCCCTTTATATCAACCTATCTATACAAATATCTTCCACGTGGCAACATCTCATTAACTACTTATCTAATACCCCACCCCCCACCCCCTTAGACCCCATGCCCCAAAAAAGTTAGAGGCTAAAACTAACTCAACTATAGCAACAACTTTGAGATAAAATTTTTATATTTGTTCATTGTAGGATATTTTGCCCTCTCCATTCTCAAAATTCTTAATTTTAAACACACAAAATGGAGACTAGTGTTACATGTTGTGCAAGAGTAACATCTCTTCTCCCAAATGTTTCTTCTCAACAATATTCAACTTCACTTGCAACTTCAAGATCCATTTCCCCTTCATTCAACTCAAGGGTATGTCTTAATTAATTTCCATTTGATTTTTCTTCATTTTTCTATACTAATTAAATAAATTTAGGACACTATCATAAATTTCAAAAATATCTTGGATATCATGAACTTGTACATCTAAACAAAGCAAGTATAGATGAGCTATAAGCAAGGGTAGAGCTATGAGTCTGTCGCACTACAAGAAAAATGTGAATTACATGGAGATTTTCCTAAAAGTTAGTATGAAAATTTGCAGGAAAATAAGTTTCATACGGATTTTCATACTAATCTCCGGGAAAATCACCATGTAATTCAAAGTTTTCTTGTTGTGGTCTATGGATTTGGCAGAACCTAGTAGCTTTGTGTTATGCGGAATTCGAGATAATACGAGAAAACATAAACGCGAAAAACAAGACAACAGATTTACGTGGTTCACCAATAAATTGGCTACGTCCACGGAGAAGAGGGGGAGCAGTTTTATTATGGAGAGGCAAGAACAGAATACAGAATAGGGTTTGCCATAGCGTCTATATATAGTGCTAAGCTACGCCCTAACAGGCTTGGGCCCAAAATACAGAATTGACAGATAATTAAGGGCCCAATACAACAACATTGTATACCGTCGGGCCGGGGGCGACTCCGCCCCCCGCACCCCAGGCCAGGGGGCGCGTCGCCCCCTGGACCCCCCGACTCGCTGACCGGGCAGCGAGACCCCCGTTCTTTCTGCTGGAACGGGTCCGATTCAAGGCATTCAACACTTTGGCTTAGACCTTAATCTACTTATTATTATATGTATAAATAATCTATTAAGTACTCTTTCCAAGGACTAAGAACTCATAACTTTAAAATTCTGAATTCGCTTCTGTCTTTAAGTATGACATGAGATTCTTGCAGAGTTTGAAATCAAGCTCATTATTTGGGGAATCATTGCGCGTTGCGCCTAAATCATCACTAAAGGTGTCTAGGACAAAAAATTCTTCTTTGGTGACAAAATGTGAGATTGGTGATAGCTTGGTAAGTTTGATCATGTTTGTTGATTAATCTTATTTAATGTAATTGTTATATAAGAAATTAATGAAAATGACTTGTTATAATTGGTGTATTTTATAGGAAGAATTTCTTTCAAAATCAACCTCAGATAAGGGGTTAATCAGGTTAATGATGTGTATGGGAGAAGCATTGAGAACAATTGCCTTCAAAGTCAGAACAGCTTCTTGTGGAGGAACTGCTTGTGTCAATTCTTTTGGTGATGAACAGCTTGCTGTCGATATGCTTGCCGATAAGCTTCTCTTTGAGGTACAAAACTATACAGTAGCGGAGCCAGGATTTTTTTTTTATAAAAAAAAATGCATGTATACACATTCGCAACGTGTGAGCAAAAACAAGTTTTTGGACCACCTTTGATATTATACTTGATGTCAAGGGGATTCAATCGTTTATATATGTACTAAACGATTTGTTTTTACTTTACTTATAATGTTAATTTGTCGATAAAAGGGATTTCAATCGAACCACCTTTAGTACATGTTGCTCCACCCTATATGACAGAAGAGGCTTATGCCTATTGCTACTTGATAAATTGATTCTCTACAATGTGCGTTACTCCCTCCGTTTCAATTTGTTTGTCTTATTTTCCTTTCTACTTTTAAGTCCGTTTTAAAAGAAGAACGTCTCTTCTCTTTTTTGACAATTTTTTACTTCTAACTTTTCACCTGACATGTTTAAAACCACTGGATTAAAGGGGACATTTTGGTACATTTAACGTATTTTTAGTTTAAAATCACAAGATTCAAAAATTTTCTTTACTTTCTTAAACTTCGTGTCGGGTCAAAACCAGACAAACGAATTGAAACAGTGGATGTAATTCTTATCTAAGTTTGACGAAAACTTGTTCTTTTGATTCTTGATGTGTAGGCCTTGACATATTCACACTTCTGCAAATATGCTTGTTCTGAGGAAGTTCCTGAGCTCCAAGACATGGGGGGCCCTGCTGAAGGTTAGCAGATTATGTAATTACTAATTCGGAACAACTTACGACTTTGTTTGATTATACACTTGAATTTTTTGAAAACGTCAACTTTTTTTTCAAGTAAAATGCATGTCTAAACAAAATGTCAACTTTGAAATACCATTTTTCGACTTTTTGACGTCAAGTACTACTTTGAAGAAACATAATAGTATTAAAGACACTGATGAGTTCTATTTGTATCAAACAGGAGGATTTAGTGTTGCTTTTGATCCACTTGATGGTTCTAGTATCGTGGACACGAACTTTACAGTTGGAACCATCTTTGGTGTATGGCCCGGGGATAAGTTAACCGGGATCACAGGAAGAGAGCAAGTTGCAGCAGCTATGGGAATATTTGGACCGCGAACTACATACGTTCTTGCTCTTAAAGATGTTCCCGGGACCCATGAATTCCTCCTCCTTGATGAAGGTTTGACATACATTGATTTGTAATAGTTTAGACTTTTCTTGCTACGAGTTGTCTCAATATCGATGCTTGTTTATGTTCATAGGAAAATGGCAACATGTTAAGGATACAACAGAAATCGGAGAAGGAAAAATGTTCTCCCCTGGAAATTTAAGAGCCACATTTGACAATCCTGATTACGCCAAGGTTTACTATCATTTCTCGTATTTTTGTCTTCAATTACTTATATCTGTACTCGAACGTGTGTTTGTACAAATTGCATTTCCTACTAAAATGAAATTCCGCGTTCTGACTCTTGATTCTTGATAACAGCTGATCGAATACTATGTGAAGGAGAAATACACCTTGAGATACACCGGAGGAATGGTGCCTGATGTAAACCAGGTATGTGTCATCTCTTTTCTCGTTTTTTACTCGTTTTGCAAATATGTGATCAGGAGGCAGAGTGGTGCAACGGGGCGTTGAACATTATACTAAATGATTCTTTTTACATATATATGTATAAGTTGTTGAATTCCCTTCTCGATTTTTGACAGATAATTGTAAAGGAGAAAGGTATATTCACAAACGTGACATCTCCAACAGCTAAGGCGAAACTTAGATTGCTGTTTGAAGTGGCACCGTTAGGATTCTTGATCGAAAAAGCTGGAGGTTACAGCAGCGATGGGAAACAATCCGTCCTTGATAAGGTGATCGTTAATCTTGATGACCGGACTCAAGTTGCTTATGGTTCCAAGAATGAGATCATTCGATTTGAAGAAACACTCTACGGTTCATCAAGGCTTAAGGCTGGTGCACCAGTTGGTGCTGCTGTTTGAGGCTTGAGAATGCAGCAGCCCTCTCGTAAATCGTAATGTTTGTTTGTGTTTTTTTTCGCGCTTTCTTTCTAGAGCATCGCGAAAATGCTGTTCCATCAGGTTGTAAAAGGGAGATAGGTTAAAGACAACAAGGTCTTGTTAAAGAAATGGGAATTGGAACATATTTTTTTTTGTATATTGTAATTTCTATTAACTGGTGTTCAATATGCTGGATTTCAGACATAAAAAGGTTAAAAAAAAAGACAAATAATTTGTAGTATTATGTAAGATAAATTTATGTATTACAACTTGTCTGATTATTGCTTCATTTCTATTCTAATATATAAAGTTCGGTTTCAATCATAAAGTTGTGTCCTTTGTGCACCCTGGAGATCATAAGATTGTCTCTATATGACGTATAAGTTCTTGGTTTCAATCACAAAGTTGTCTCCCCATGACCTATAAAAGTTCATTGTTTTGTGGGGCGCGAAAATCATAAAATTGTCTGTGTGACGTATAAGTTCACGGTCTCAATCATAAAGTTGTCTCTACATGACCTATAAAAGTTCTTGGTCTTGTGGGCCACGGAAATCATAAAATTGTCTTTGATTTCGAGTTTAGACTAAAAAAGGGTATATTATTATCACGCCAGGTAGGGGTCATGACCTACAAGGTCACGGTTATGTGGGCCTCGAAAATCATAAAATTGTTTTGGTGTGACGTATAAGTTCACGGTTTTGAGTTTAGAATAAAAAAGGGTATATTGTAATCGCGCCAGGTAGGGGTCGGTGGCCTATATGTTCACAGTTTTTTGGTCCTAGGAAATCATAAAGTTGTCTCGGTGTGACTTACAAGCTCGCAGTTTTTTGGTCCTTGGAAATCATAAAGTTGTCTCGGTGTGACGTACAAGCTCACAGTTTTTGGTCCTAGGAAATCATAAAGTTGTCTCGGTGTGACGTATAAATTCACGGTTTATATTTCAGACTTAAAAAGAAGTTGTATATGAACCGCGCCAGGTAGGGGTCGGTGGCCTATATGTTCACGATTCTTTGGTCCTAAGAAATCATAAAGTTGTCTCGGTGTGACGTACAAGCTCACAGTTTTTTGATCCTAGGAAATCATAAAGTTGTCTCGGTGTGACGTATAAATTCACGGTTTCTAGTTCAGACTTAAAAAAAAAAGTTGTATATGAACCGCGCCAGGTAGGGGTCGAACCTACGACTTTCTGCTTAGGAAACAGACGCTCTATCCACTGAGCTACAGGCGCTTGTGGTGTCATTTTCGTATTGCATCATTACTTATAAACTATTTAAATGAAATTAGATCTTCATAGAGACGTTGATATGAATATTTCTAGTTTATAATTTAGTCAAATATAATACACTCTCCGTCCATTTTACTTGTCATATATTATTAAGAACATTCCTTAAAAATAACAAATAAAATGATAACTTTATTACATCAACTTTAGATATTAGAAATCATCGGTATTCTAAATCAATCAAACATATTTTATGTTTTTTTTTATAAAATCGGCCGGGAGCGATTTCATTAAATGATTTTGTGCTAAAACACATGAAAATTTTAAAAAGCACCTAATTTGTATAAAATGACTTAGAAATGGCGCAGGTCATCATGAGCTTATACATATTGCTCACCCAATTTCTTACGGAGAGTCTCGTAAAATTTTTTCAAAAAGTCATCCGAATATAATTTGATCAAATATTCATGAGCTAATATACACAAAAAAATTTAAAAATCGCTTAAGTCCTATAAAATAACTCCTAATATGCCAAAATTTCGCAGATCATAATGAAGCTATACGTACTACTCCCCCATTCCTTAGGGAGGAACTCGTAAGTTTTTTTGAAAAAAAATCGTCCGAAAGCCATGTAACCAAATATTCATAGGCTAACACATAAAATTTCCTAATTCCTATAAAATGAATAATAAATTCCAAAAAATATCGCAGATAATGATAAAGCTATATGTACTTAACTCCTTACGGCTGGTTTCGTAAATTTTTTTCAAAAACATTGTCCGGAAGTTGTTTTACCAAATGTTCATAGGTTAACACAAAGGAAAACCGAAAAATCACTTAATTCCTATAAAATGATTCTTAAATGCCCAAAAATATTGCGGATCAAGGTGAGGTTATACTTATTGCTCCCTTACTACTTAGAGAGAGTCTTGTAAAAAATCGCCCTCAAATCATTTCATCAAATATTCATGACCTAATACACACGAAAATTGAAAAATCGTTTAATTTCTATATATAAAATAACTCCTAAATGCCCAAAACTATCGCCGATCACGATGACATTGTAGATACTTCTCCCCTAACTCCTTATGGAGGGTCTCGTAAGGTTTTTCCAAAATAATTGTTCGGACGATAATTCACCATATATTCATGGGCTAACGTACACAAGAAATTGAAAAAATTGACTCTTGTATGCCAAAAAAATACAACAGATCATGGTGAGGTTATACGTACTTTTTCAACAATTCATTTTGGAGTGTTCCATAATTTTTTTTTAAAAAAAAAACACGAAAGCCCTTTCACCAAATATTCATAGGCTAACATACGCGAAAAATTTAAAATCGACTAATTTCTACGTAATGACTCCTAAATACCCAAAAATGTCATAGATCATGGTGAGCATATATGCAGTTCTCCCTCAACTTCTTAAAGAGAGTCTAATAAAAAAGATTCAAAAAAATTGCCAGTAAGTTGTTTCATCAAAATATTCATGGGCTAACACACAAAAAAATTAAAAAAAAATCACTTAATTCCTACAAAATATCCAAATATGCCTGAGATTATGATGAGGCTATATATACTACTCCCCCAATTCTTTATGGAGAGTCTCGTAAAGTTTGTTCTAAAACAATAAATAATTATAAAACAGATATAAAATGATAAATTATTTCATATATATATATATATATGACAAATTAAAAAAAAAAAAGATCACATAGGGATGCAGAAAACATAGAGCTTTCCCATTGAAATGATACTTGCATCATAAAGTTTCAACAATCAAAGACATCCCCTCCTTTATGTATGAAAAAAAAAGATGTATACTTCCTTTTTCTTTAATTTTTGGTTAAGATTAAAAGTATTGTCTACATAATGGGAGTCTTTAAAAAATAAAATATCTTTTTTGAATCAAGACTTTTGCTCGAAAATATTACGAGTTTAAGTTATATATACACTATATAGTACAAAAATCTTTATACTATTTATGTAATTTTAATATGTTATTAAATTCGTTTTTTTCAAAGTTTTCATATTGTGTTTGTTATGAGTGGACAACGGTTTTATATATTATTGCAAGTAACTTAATTTGATGGTATAATAAATTAGGAAAAATATTATGAAATAGTCTGAATTTAACCTCAATTAATAATTAGGATCAAATATATTCATGTAAATTTTTTATGAAATTTTAATTCAAAACATAGGCCTTTTTTACAAAAGAAAGTAGAATTAAATTTCCCCTTCAAAGGTGTGCAATAATCTTCTTTTCTTGTTGATGCGTTTTCCTTTTTTTCTTTAACAAATTATTTGCTTTACTTTTTGTGGTTATCATATCATATTTATTATGAATAATTATGTTATTGAAAAGTAAGTAATTTATATATTGTTTTACAAAGTTAGTATTTAATATGATATATTTATAATATTGAAATTAATTATGCTGAGTTTATTTTTAGTTATTGTTATATATATATATA
>NC_028641.1:74770627-74794766 GCF_001406875.1 Solanum pennellii
TATATATATATATATATAAAATTAAAAATATAATTCTTAAAAGTCCTGAAGTTTTTGTAGAACTTTTTTTTTCCTCTAAGGCCTCAAATTCATGGACTAATATATACAAAAAAATTAAAAACATAATTCTTAAAAGTTGATTTGTAAATGTGAAGATATGCCTTAAAAATGGTGTGACTATACGTAATGCTCCCCCAGCTCATTATGAGGGTTCTTATAAAAATTTTCCGAAAAATAATTTGGATGCTCCAAGGCGTTAGATTAATGGGCTAATACACACGAAAATCAAGAAAAACAGTAAATTTTGAAAGTTGGCTTGTAAATATGAAAATATGCCTTTAAATATGGTATGATTATGTGTAATGCTCACTCATTACGAAGGTCCACTTAAAATTTTTTCAGATAAAATTTTTAGGTCTCCAAGGCGCCAAATCCATGAGTTAATACATACGAAAAAATAAGAATATTGTATAATTCTTAAAAGTACACCCCCTAAATGCTACATTATAATTTATGCCTGTAAAATGGTGTGACTAAACATAATTCCCTCCTCACTCACTACGAAGGTCCTCCTAAAGTTTTTCTTT
Source organism: Solanum pennellii (assembly GCF_001406875.1). Lineage (NCBI taxonomy): Eukaryota > Viridiplantae > Streptophyta > Magnoliopsida > Solanales > Solanaceae > Solanum > Solanum pennellii. The sequence goes on from NC_028641.1 coordinate 74,771,215, forward strand.
TTTTTTGGATAATCCAAAATGCTAGATTTATGGGTTTAATATATAAAAAAAACAAAAAAATCACATAATTTCTAAAAGTAAGTAAGTATATATATATATATACTTATTTTCTCTAATATATTCTATGAACGACCTTGTAAAATTTAAAATTATATTAGCAATATATAAAACTTAAATTCGAGTTATTCGTAAGATATTTCAATGACGAATCGTCCCATTCGTTCATTTCTTCAATTGGCGATTCCATTTGAGATAAGAACTTTCTCTACTAATCCATAAAAGAAATAAAAAATAATGCTGTCCCCATAAAGAAAGAAAAAAAAGTGAATTAATTTTGTAATGCTTTTCACTAACATAAAAATAATTATGATAATCAACATAGATTGTGAAATAAAAATAATTACGATAATCAATATAGATTGTTAAAAGATGATTGAGATTTTTTCATCTTAATTAAAGTTTGAGTTTTCAAATACGAAAATAAAAATTAATTAAAAAAACCGTATAGTCTCTAAAAATAAATCTTGCACGTGTAAATTTTAAAAAAAAAAGTGAGTGTGATTTTTTAGACCACACTTTAAAAGACCAACAAATAGAATAATTGCACACAAACATGTAACATGTATATTAATTTAATAAAATAAAAATTACTAACCAATCATTAAGCGACAACTCGGCATCACCTTATGTCTTTTTTTAATTATATATATATTGCTCAACTCTCCTTTTCTTTCTAAAAAATATATATATACACTCTTATACATCTAGAAAGATTGGAAAATTAAACAGATAGAACTTTCTTTCTATGATTCTAAGTTTGATTATTTAAGAGTTTATCGAAAATAGTATTTCTGTCTAGAGAAATAAGATCTTCGTAAAAATTATTATCATCAGATTCAACGTGTGAGATTACACGGTATGTTATTATTATATTGTATTAAGTTATCTATATGGTCTTAATTCATTCAATCATTGTCTATTGTTCAGTTAAGGTTATTGTTTCCCCTGTTTTTTTTTTTTATTTAAAATAGAAAAATTTATATTAGTTTTTACCTTCATTTCTTGGAAATTTTTCTTACTATTTTGGCCAATAATTGGAACCTTTTTGTTTGATCTGTGTTATTTTTGTTTAATTTGTAATCTTTTTTTTCTCTTTACTTGCTGCTTGTAGGTTTATAGAATTGATCAAGAAGTACTCCTCGCGATTCTGATCCAGAGTATGTTCCTATCTACCGAGTAAGTAAATTAACTATCAAGAACGAAGTGATCTTTTGCTAGAGATCTTAGTAGTTCAGTTGGTTGATTATCTGAACTTTAATAGCTCAGTTGATTGATTATCTGAACTTTAGTATCTCAGTTTGACTATCTGAACTTTAGTAGCTCAGTTGATTGATTATCTGAACTTAGCTCAGTTTGACTATCTGAACTTGAGTAGTTCTGTTGGTTGACTATCTGAACTTTAGTAGCTCAATTGGTTGATTATCTGAACTTTTACCTTATTGATGAGAGTTCGATTTCCCATTTTGTAATCTCCTTTCCCTGCTCGGGGTGAGAAAAAAATTACATATTTTACTTAATTTTTGCTTTTGGCTTTATGAAAATCCACTAAATCATTGTAAAATTGACAGGAAGATTGTAGTTTTTTAAGTTTGAAGAAAATAGAGGATTCTTGATTTGGATATGGAAACCTTATATCCAACTTCTTTTGTACCAAATTCAAATTGGATTATGCAAGAGAGTAAGAGTAATACAGAATGGACTAAAGAAGAGAACAAGAGATTTGAAAGTGCACTTGCAATATACGACGAGACTACACCAAATCGATGGTTTAAAGTAGCAGAAATTATCCCTGGGAAATCAGTTCTTGATGTGATAATGCAGTATAAAGAATTGGTTGCAGATGTTAGTAACATAGAGGCTGGATTGCTCCCAAATACGAGGCGTGGTTATACGTCTTCTTTTGCGTTGGAATTTGTTGATCATCGTAAGATTCAAACGTTTAATAAGAGAGGCAAGTCTTATGATCACGAAAGAAAGAAAGGCGTACCATGGACAGAGGAAGAACATAGGTAATTCATACAATTCATAAGTATTCTTGCTTCTTATTAGTAGTAGTCAGTTATGTTGCTCGAACTCCTAGAAATGATGTCACACTTGTAAAGAGATCTGACATGCACGTATTGATATTTTGGAAGATTTGGAGCTAAAATAAGTGATCAATACATGCATTTTCTATTTATCATCTGAGTTGATTCTTGATGTTTAACATTAGTGTTGTTGTTGCATTATAGGCGATTTCTAATGGGGTTAGAGAAATATGGAAAAGGAGATTGGAGAAACATATCGAGGAATTTCGTGATCTCTAAAACTCCAACACAAGTGGCTAGTCATGCTCAGAAGTACTATTTGAGGCAACTTTCAAGGGAGAAAGAGAGGAAGAGACCTAGTATCCACGATATCACCACCGTCCATCTCACAAACGATGAGTTTCTCAACAATAACAACAACAACGACAAAAAATCGATGTGTGAAGAGAGGTTGTATATGTCCTCATTGCAGAGATCAACAAGCACAACAGACGTACTAATCGGCTGTTGGAACAACTCGATCGATGAAGACCTAATGGCATTTGGTCAATTTGTGTGACAACTCAACTCTATAGAACCAGAACAAATAGACTGATTGATTGTGGTCAGGTCAGAGCCCTCTATCGTTTGCTGGACGATGTTGAACTAATGTTGCTATTCTCGCCTCTATCGTTGATCGATTGAGATTTGAAGAAAAAAAATGTCAAATCTTGAATTTTGTTTTCAATATTAGTGTATTAATGTAAATCAAGGTTTAATTAGTTTGCTATATGCCTAGTTTCTTAGTTTCTTTGTTGTGCTTTCAAACTTCACACATTTAAATCTTCAATCAAATTCTCGTGAATTTATCCTTTCTTTTATCCTATCATATTATTTGTTGTTGTAATTATTCTCGTTTTAATTGTTTTCAGCATACCTTCTTCGCTACTATATTTGCTTTAACATATTTGATTTTTTATAAGAGTCTATCAAAAATTATCTTAGAGGTAATTACATTAACATACTTGATTTTTGACAAATATCTATTAAAAATCATCTCTCTATCATCTTCGAATTTCACTTATGGAATTACGATGTTTATTTATATTATTTTTGTATTGTTTCATCTTATCAAGAATAGATGATGTCTTTCTTGCATTCCATTAGTGAACTAGTGTACTGACGATTACTTGGGCCCAACTCACAAGGATTTTTCATACATAGCCAATAGGTGTACCACTTTTACATTAGTGGCTTAGTGCATAGTATTTTCCTTTTACATAAAGGAAAGTGAACCTTTGTTAAGGGAACTATTTTCGCGTTCTAACTCAATTTCAAAAATCAATTCATGAAATTAAAATTACATAATTATATAAAGAGATCAATTGATTATTCTATAAACGATGTAAGATTATTAACAACCTTGTTTTGTTTCTACATGTATGCACCAAACGTTATTTTTTATTTATTTTAAAGAGTTCAGCTTTAATGTATCGATAAAACAATCCAATTTATTATATATACATATATTATATATGAAGTACATATGTATTACTTTTTTCTAACCGATATACATAAATTATTATCCGAGAAGATTTAGCTTATTTAGGGTTGTGTCATTTAGCACTATTTGAAAAATCTAATTGGGAGGTGGTTCCTTTTCTTGTTCTTCTTTTTTCTCAATTTTTTTTTCCTTTTTTTTTTTGGATTGAGATGAGGGGAATTTGATAAAAAGGAAAAATACATGCAATTTGGCCAAGTTGTCTGATTTTTTAATCCTCATTTCATTTGCTTACCTATTTCCAGGTTGGTGCTTACAATATTGCTGAGTCTGCATTCCACTTATTTGAGAATCCTCCCTAACTCAAATAGTATATACGCGAAAAGGTTTGAAATATCCCTCAATTTTGTTATTTAGAAATGACATAGTCCTCGTTATAAAAATGAATTTTATATATATGTATATATTGTTACACAAATGGTAGACATATCCATGTGGGCATACTTTTAAGGAAAATTTACCTAAATATACAACGTATTTTATCATATTCTTTAAAATTTCCTACCATTTGAAAAAAAATTACAAAAATCTCTACTATGTCCTATTCTCGGATATAATCACTCGTATGCAATGGTATTGGTGTTTCTTGTATCAACAAAGGTAATGTATTGAGATGTGATCTATTGGGACATGAAGTGATATATTGTGACAAGTGTGTCACGTATCAACAAAGATAATGTATCAGGACGAGATGTACCAGACATTGACTGATGTATACAAAACCAGGATGAGATGTATTGGAACATTGAAAGATGTATCTGAAACTGAGATGCAATGTACCGAGACGTTGAGTGATATATTCGAAATCCTTAAATTTTAAGAGCTAATTACATCATTTTCCTACTCTTTTTTAAATTACGGAAATATCATAGTGTTAAGAACCAATTACATTATTTCCCTACTCTTTTTCAAATTACAAAACTCTCATAAGGTTGAGAGCTAATTACATTATTTTCGTTCTTTTTTTTAAGTTACAAAAGTCCCCTATAATTTATGTATTTTGAGTACATCACTGGACTCTAGATACACGAGGGAGGGATGTATCCAAGAGGGGATAAGACATCCAGATATATAGGGAAAAGATGTATCAACGAGGGGGAAAGGATGTAGTAGCGAGAGGAAGCAAAAAATAGAATGTATGTTCTAAAGAAGAAGGTTGCTTGATTATTCTTTTCAGGAGCAAGCCATAAGGACTGAATAGATCGCGAGAATGCATGTTCTGATGCTTGCATGGGCTAGAATTTAAGAATTATGGTAAAATAAGATGTGTATTTAGGTAATTTTTCCTTTTCTAAATTCTAACGTTTTTTAAGGTAACAAGGCATCACTCATAACCAAGATTCACCTCCTCCCTTTTAGACGAAGAGTAGTCAACATTATCATAGTCAGTATAGTCCTACAATATAGATCTGGAGAGAGTAATGTGTCCGAACACCTAACCGCTTTGAGAGGTAGAGGGGCTGACAAAGTCTATTCTAGTGAAAATCATATTAGAAGACACAAATATTTTACTTCTCTATGCAGTGTTCAGTCAAATAGAGAAAAAACAGTAAAACACTTCTAATAAGAACACTTGATTATATCTCCACTTGTGAAAAAACTTAATGCCTTCATCATTTATCATAGGCTAGCCTTGAAATCGAACAACAACAACAACGCCGAGTGTAATCCCTCAAGAGGGGTCCCGGGAGGTAGACCTTACCCCTACCTTAAAATCGAACAAGTGAAGACCAAATGTTAGTTTAACCCAAAGCACAGAACAAGATGAGATCAGGGGGGATTAGGAACGTAGATCACCAAATGTTAGATTACAGATAACCCAAGGAAAGCAAATTTATTACAGAATGCATGTCTAAAAGAGAAGATCAAAATCAATGTGGAAAAAAACTCTCATCAAGGAAAAAGGGGAGGAAAAGAAGAGGCATACATATGGACAAGACACCTAAAAAGGAAGCAAATAGACCTCGAACAACTTCACTCAAGGAAAAGTTATATTTACAAACCTATTCAGCGAGAAGGTAAGTTGGGTCCAAAGGCTTGACAGTGTCTGGAAAATCTGTTCTTTGTCCGGCAAGAGAATAGTAGGCAAGTATATGGGCTGGATGCTCCGAGACTACAGTTTCTGCATTATTTCCATCGTTGGCAATAACTCGTCTTGCAGGAATCAATTCAATATTCCAGAATGGGCGAGCCATCGCTAAGAGATCACGACCAGCTGAAGATGCCCTGTATCCTTGTACCCATAGATACCTTAACGATTTTAGCTGCAAGGTAGCCAAGGCTAATGCACGTTCACTGAAACAGCAGCCTCTCACTTCTAGCTTTTGCAGGCTCGGACATCCTTTAGAGAACTCCAGAAGGCCATGATCGGATTCCCCAACGTATCCCAGAAGCATCCATCTCACGTTTGGGCTGTATTGCCCGACATAACTGAGACCTACATCAGTAAGGCCCCCAGGCCGGACATAGAGGGCAAATCTTCTAAGATTATGGCAACCTCTTAGTAAAGCACGCACACCATTATCAAGTGGCAGATCTGTTATTCTTTCTTCTCTGTCAAGCAAAACTAGCCGAAAATCACTCAGATTTTTCAGATATGTACCAATAACTTCCAAAGCTTCATTAGTAATATCTGACACATAAACAGCCATGTATTCTAGTTCAAGACATCCCTTTGCCAAATCAATCAATCCTCTGTGTGTAACCGCACCTTCTTCATCCTCCATCTCCTGATCATCAGCTCCTCTCTCAATCCTGAGCCGCTTTAACCTCTTACAGTACTGGCCAAGCACTTCCAATCCTCTATCCCCAACAACATTCCTAGTCTGTTTCAAACATGATAACAGAAAGAAAACTGAATTAGGTTATAAACTTCAGAGAAATCTTTTCCTCTCATCTACTAGTCTTCTTTTCACTCCAAATTCTGGAGTGGTATCATTCAGATGGAGAAACAAAAAATAGCAACTATACATGAATGCTCTCTATAGAATCAGCCATTTGATGCGTTGAAGTATCAAGTTAGGGTATATATCAAATTATACAAGTTTAAAAATACAGCTTGCCAAGCATAAAAACTTTGACACATGTTCCACAGAAAAATATTTTTTTGTTAATTATAAGAAATGGAAATTGAGCCTGACTCATCCGCAAAAGCTAACTCGGGGGAGAATTGCCCAGACAAATTACCTATCCAACTACTTGATGTGGGACTTCTAACACTCCCAAGCATGCCCAGACCTAGTTAACTGGAGCATGGACTCTATAATATGGGGGTCCAACAGCGGTGAACAAGAATTGGGATGGGCTTGGCTCTGATACTATGATAAAGAAATTACCCATCCCAACACTGATGTGGGACTTCTAACTGTAAATTTCATTAAACGCTCAATTTCTGATATCAAAGTGATGCAATCACAACAAAATCAGTGTGAATGTTGGTGTTATGCACCAATATAAGTGAGCCCGTTAAATATAAAATTGATATTGGCATAAAGAAAAGAGGGTGAGAAAAGCTTGCGAGACTTAACCTCAAGAATTTCCAAGTTGGGACACCTTTGCAGTAAGAAACAGTGGGCTGCTGTGTCAAGAAGTGCATAAAGAAGATCCAATTTCCTCAGACGAGACGCAATAGGGAAGAGAATGGACATCTCATTTCTCCCTAAGTATGTCAAGCCCAATTGACATAATCTTGGAGGGAAAACTAGTGCGGCATATTTTCCGGAATGCTCATTATAGCCATTTTCAACAACAAGTTCTGGTTGGTCATTAAATGCGCCACCACCAAACTCCTCCAATGCAGCTGCAGCTCTAAAGAAGCCAAGAAGATTCGTAATTTCACACTCGCTAATTTTCATAGAGACTAGAGATTTACAATTTCTTGCTATCAATTCAAGATCTTCAGCCCTAACTTGCAGAAGATCTGTCATGTAAAAGTTCAAATTCTCAAGAACAGTGTTGTTCAATGCTAGTTCATGTGCCCATTCTCCATCTTTCTCAATTATATAACTCTCTTCCATTAACAAAGTTCTTAAGTTCCTGCAGGACACAGACTACATGAGAACCCATTGAGACAAAACAGGCAACAGAATTCAATCGACTACTCAATTGTATTAAAATTTCCCAAAAAAGATAACTTAGTAAAACACAAAAACATAGCAAGTTGTGCAAATGATTAAAAAATGTCTAACATATTATAAATAATGCACAGAAGCATTGACTTTTTCAGACCCTATCATGTCATATGAGTCCCATATAAGAAATTGTTCAGCGTAACAACTTCAACATCAATCAAGCTCAATTATCAAGACCAACTTCCAATCAACTAAACAAAAATATAGGTTCATCACATACTACACTGCAGTGGTAATGGCAAAGTCACCATAGAACAATTAACCAAGTTAGGCCTACAGCTTCACCAGAATAACATTGAGATCACTTGACCATCCTACAAGACAAAAACAGGCAACTTTTTTCACATTCATCAGCTTTACCTTTCAGCATGACCTGTGACATCTGACCAGTTGTCTCCAACCATATTTAATAATTACCAGTTGTCTCCACCTTACAAGCTGACATCTAGTGAACACGTGTACACGTCTATCCGTTAGAGGATAACATGCTTAGTACCCCTTGTGTCCTACTTTAGGTGAGCTAAGTAGACTCTAATGATCAATTTCACAAATTCTTAGAGTGATATGTTGACCGTAATGGTTGAAATTTAAGTAGGCATTTGGCCATGGATTCCAAATGTTTTCCACTTTATTTGGAACTTATAAGGATTGAATTGGGAAACAGGTTTGGAGCACCTTTAAGTATGGAATCTAACTACAAGTTGGATTTGGAATTTTCTAACCTCTACACTGATTTTGAATTAAAGTGAAAAATTATTCATGGACAAACGGCTTAGAAACTAGTAGTAGGCACCTTATAAACTAAAACCAAATGGATTGTCTACTGGGCTTTGGTCTAATGGTAAAAGTGCAGTGCTGGTTGTGTGGTTTAGGTGCATGTCCTGGGTTTGAGCCCTAGCGTAGACAAAAGCTTAGTATTTAACTGGAGAAGAATTAAAGGGCAGGTTCATTATCCACAGGGTTTCAGACTGTGCGCCATTAACCCTCGAGAATTTCATGATTATAAGAAAACAGGTTAAAAAACCAAAACATCAATTGATTAAATTTAAAAGCCACAGGATTAAATACATAAAAATATTGATAGTTGATTGATTTGGGACAAGAGATTAAGGACTAGACACTTGTTCTCCACCTTAAAGAGTGCTAATATTCCAATCAAATACACTATACACATGATTTATGACAAAAACTGCATGATCAAGTGTGTCTATTCTAGAGAGAGTACATTTTTTTTGTTAGACATGTGCTCATACTCTTATTTATGCAGGTGCTCTGACAGTGAAGTTAAATAAGTACCTCTCATAAAACACAAATCTACAGCTCTAGGATACTCTGGTCTTCACTAATGCTTATAGACAGATGAAGAAACCATTTCTTCTACTGACACAATTTTAGGAATCAGATATTCGTAAACCATGGAGTCCATCACCTAAAAGTTACTCTCAACCTCAAAACAATTACTTGAGTTGCATAGCTCTAGGCAAAGTATAAAACATTAACTGCAAGGGGGATCAAGAAAAGAATAGGACTTAGTTGCTGCACTGTGTATATCAATAGCTTTTTGTTAACTACAAATCCCTGAATTTCTTGCATGCTTTCCAGTGTATTTGGCAGTGGAAAATATTTTTCCGAAACATTTTCTCAACATTGGTACCTTGAACAAAAAACTGTTCCCTGGAAAAAAAAAAAATCTTTGCCCAAAAGGGGACAGTAATTGTACTTTTAGGTCCTGTTTGGATGGGCATATAAGAAGCAACATATAAGTCCAAAGCTAAGTCATTAGTAGATGATGATACCCTACTTTTGGCTTATGTTTAAACTTTTTTAGCCTAAAAGTAAGTGCTTAAAAATACTGTCTAACCTTTCCAAACACCTTCAAAATTAAAAAAAAAATGCTTAAAAATCAAAAACACCTAAAAATAAGCTTAATCCAAACGGGCACTTAGTCTCAACATATCGTCTCCACTTCAAAAGAACACGGTGTGGAAACATTTTCATTAGATTATTAAATTATAGAAAATGTTTCTCCAAGGAAAATAATTTCCACTAAAAGGAGGAAGATGGCATCCATCACTCGTGAGTCTCATAATTTTTTTCAAAAATCCACATATTGCCTCAATCAATACTTGCAAATTATAAAAGCTTTAGTACTCATGAATATCAAGAAAAAAAACTATTGAAACAAGTTATGCTATACCTCATACAATTATCAGAATCACCCAAGTTGTTGGCCAAATGTCTTCATTAAATATAATGTGCAACCAACAGTGAAAGTTTATGTAAAACGGATCTTAGAGCTAGCTCAATCCCAAATACTTGCTCATGAGGGGAAACAATAAACCTCAAACTTATGTGGTAATCTACACCCCCAAGAAAAAAAAATTGAACAAATCAGAATGAGAAGAAATTTCACTAGAATTACCAATAGCCTTGACAACTCAAACCGCCACAAACATTCAAAACTACAATAGTTAAAAGCAAACATGACAATATAAAATTTTTAAGCCACAGTAATAGAGCACTGCATAGTAATGAAATCTCAGAAAACATAACACCTTTTTTTTTTAGAAATAGAAGCAATAAGTTACCAGGAAAAGAAACAACAAAAAAAAGGCGAAAAGAAATTCAAGACACGTCTCAAAGAAATGGATAATACAGGATAGCTTCAGTTCTTTTCTTTTCTTTTGATAAAAATGATAGCTTTTGAACCTACTGCAGCCCAGTAGCACAGCTGCCACGTTAACATAGCAAATGAGCTTATACTAAGCAGGGGAAAATGTAGTTAACAAGCTATATAAGTCAAAAATTCCGATATGGCGCTTAAAATATCACCAAAGTTTCAATAAATGCTATAGTATGACCCCCATAATTTTTGAAGCCGTCAGTAGAAGTCCTGGACCATCCAACAAGAACTCAGACCTCTCATGTGGCTCAAACAATCAATCATCCCTTAGGGATCTTAATTCAGAAAATTATCATAGACAATAAGCTAATTAAAGTGAATAACAATATGAAACTCAAAAAAAAAAAAAAACGAAACTGGAAAGAGCTAAAACTTGCAATAGAAATAAATACATACTTGCAGGAACGAGAAATATGCAGAAGACCATCAGTAGAAAATCCAGAACACTTATCCAGCTTCAAAACTTGAAGAACTCTTCCACGACGATTCGCAAGTAATTCGAGATCCGAATCTCTAACAATCATTCTACGAAAATGAAGTGCTTTCAATTTACTAAAAGACTTAGTTATCTCCATAACCCAAGGTGTAACATATCCTCCCCAATCTTCCGGTATCAAATTAAACATAGCAGCTCTTGGTTTCCCTTTCAGTTTAACCGATTCAAGATGTGGAAACCTTCTAGATAACTGCTCTGGTTTCGCTGTATAACACAACGCCATGGTTATATGCTTTCTAGTAATCGCATCGATCTGCCACCACCTCTTACATACCAACGATACCGCGTCTCTATCACGCGATTCCTGTATATACGGAATCACACACTCCCATACTGTATCGTTTGTTGAGCTACTCAATCTCGTTGAGTTCCGTTCCTCCATTAAAACCAAAACCAAAATCAAAACACAAATACTTCAAAATACTAACAACAAATTACACCATGACCATGTCCAACTTCAACAACTTGACACTGATAATGGAAGAGAGGTTACAGTTGAAGAAGATGGAGGAGAGAGATTCAACGGAGAGATGTAGAGAGAGAAAGAAGATCGGACGGCGACAGTATGATAATATTTTTATTTTTTTTTTTTTTATTTTTATTTTTTTGGTACGTAAAAGATTACTTAGAGAGACCCTAATTGAGAGTGGTCCAAATATCATAAATTTCTTTATGAGGCTCAAAACATAAGGAATGAAGTGTATGTATTCTAATTTTTTATATATATTTTATTCTCATATACTATATGGTATATTGGGACAATAAAAAGTTGAAAATATTTATCCCAAGAATATAGGCCCCTATCATAGCTTAGAGTTAGTTTTCTTTGTTTTTAACATCTTATAATAAAAGTAATTATTTTTTTTACTTCCCTTTATTTAAACTTTATTATTCTGTTTTGACTTGATATGATATAATGTAGTTATAACTTAGTGAAAATTTGAGTTTAAATAAGAAATCGTTGAAGATGTGGATCAGGATAGAAGGTTAGCAATTAGGAGTGTATTATCTTGGTCAATTTTTTTTACTTCCCCTTTTACTTTAATTTAATAAGACACGATGTATGTAGTTTGATTATAGTTTATTTTATTGTAGTACTATTCTGTTATTGTTGTTTTGTTACTATCTGTTGTCTCTAGCACTTTTATTACATATTTTCAGTTTGTTTTGTCTTGAGCCGAGAGTCTATTTGAAAAAGGTAAAGGAGAACTCTCTGTATATTCTATCCACTTCAAATCTCACCATATAGAAATACACTGAATATATTATTATTATTACTGATTTGACTTACTTTTTTTTAAAAAAAAAAAGTAAAGAATTAACAATTGATTGTTAGAAAAAATGAATCGCATAAATTTATTGATATTTTATACCAATATTTTTATTAGTGAATACACTATCATATCCTAATATTTAGATTCACAATTAATCATTGCATAATACTACAAGAATATAATATCTTTTTTTCTCAAGAAATTATCCAACTTAAAACCAAATACATAATTTTTAGTTTTTTTACTTATACATTTTGAATAACCATTTTTCAATGCTTAAAAACAATAATTAAAAAAAAAATATTCATGGATAGACTCAAATACAAGTGGTATTAGAAAAATAATAATTAATGGTGGAGGAAAGAGAGATGAGAGATAGACGAAAAAGATGCGAATAATAGTAATTGCATCTGTCCACTTGTCGTGCTACCAAAGGGAGAAAACTATGGATTTCATTGGTTGTTTGTACTTTTTTATGAAACAAATTAGTTAAAAAAATATTATGTCAAGAGTATTTATACGTTATCTAAAAACACACGGCGATATTAGGTTGGGGTGGAGTGAGAAAGTGGGAGTTCGGATATAGGAGGTTAATCAGGTAAGATTGAGGGATTCGTAATCGATTTTATTTGAGATAAAATTATTTATCACCATGAATATTGTGAAAATTGAAAAGATGTAGAAAAGATTTTGAGCGATAATTGCATCTTGAATCACGTTAATATATGCCTTAAAACACCTTACATTACTAATACTATGGTTTCTAGTATTAGTTATAATAGTATAAATCAAAATAAAGTAGTATATAAGAAATGCTTAGTAATGTACAAGTTAATATCTGCATTATTTTTTCTAGTACTTCATAAGTTTTACATAATTTAATGTTGAATAATTTTGATCGAAATTTAAACAATTAATATTACATATTACTTTCGTTTTTTAGTTTTCAAAGCGATTAAATGTTCTTTTTGGGTTAGTTAATAAAGAGAATTATTATACTTTTTTTTTAATATTTTTATATGTATATACTTAATTGAGACATTTGTTGAAAATTTAAAATTATATATATATATTTTTTTACATAAATATATAAGTTGAAGACGTGAAGTTGATCAAATCATAATAATTTATTTACTATATTATAAAAATATTAAATCAAACTTTAAAATGTCGAATCATATCAAAATAATTTAATATGATAATAATATAATATTTTTAAAAATCATAAATTAAATTTATCGAATTAAATTTTTTAATACCGTACCATATCCATCCCTAATTCTATCTAGTTGAAAGTTGTAAAAAACGGTTTGTGTCATCTTTGAGTCTTTTGATACCAACGAACCGCTATGATGATGAAGAAAATGACAAATATTTTAGTCTGCCTCTTATCTAAATTAATCAAATAAGTACCAATAATAAAAGACAAAAAATAATCTCCTTATTTATCAAAAAAAATACAAATTCATTAAATTAAAATTTCTCGAGAATTTTAAAGTGCGTAATTTTATTTAATAATACAATGATTGATTGATGATATATAATGAGGATTAAATACTTATTATAATACATTATTGGTTAAATTACATTGATAATATAAATTTGTTTGAGATAAGTTAAAATCTTTAGTTAAAGAGTTATATATGGTCAAATTTTGAATTTACACATATCTATATACAAGTGATATCAGGGGCGGAGCTACCTTGGTCACCTACAGGGTCTATCCTAATCTCCTTCGATAGAAAATTATACTATTTATACATGGTTCAATAATATTTTATATAGTAGATGTCGAACCCCTTTCGGCTACTTCGTGTATCTATTTTTACGAATTTGAACCCCTTATTGAAAATCCTGATTCCGCCACTGAGTGATATGATGAATGTAATAACAAAGATAGTTAAATAAGCTGAGGGTGAAGCTAAAATATAGTTTACGAGTTTAGAAAACTAGAATATGTTTGAAAATTTTTCCTTTCAACATAATTCGATAGTTTTAATTTAAATCTTGTATTTATATTTAAAAAATTATTAAATATCTACATATATTATTAATTAAAACATAATAACTTAAAAATAACTAGAATAATAGGTGCATAAACTTTAAATTCATTATCGCCCTCCGGAACAAACAACAATAGTCCACATAATTCATTAGATTTAATTGTTTGTAGGACAAAGTTTGTAGAGTTCAAAGGTGCAACTTTAAAAAACTAAGCTAGCATTTGATCATAGATTTTAAAATATTTATAGGGAATCAGATTTGAGTGAAGTTTGAATTAATTTAAATTTTTTAATTTGAATTTGCCGAAAAGCCAATAAATAAAATATTTTCAAATAAAAATCACTCTCATATTTAATAATATTCAAATAATCGAACCTAAAATCTGTATCAAATAAAAAAATTATTTAGCGATCTATTATTATTCGATAATAATGATACTATTTGTAAAAAGGGTTGTAGAACCAATTGTCCTATAAGAATATTAATACGTACTCCTAAGTTTTAACATGAAGGAATCTTCCTAGAATTCTTTCATTTTGATCATTACATACTTTACTATAAAAAGAAAATTAAAAAAACCATGGTACTCTTGCAAAGAAAGGAAATAACAGTTCGACTATTTATGCAGGATGTACAAAAATTAAATCGATAAATAAATTAAATCGAAAAAAACGTTATTTAGTTATTAGGTTAATCGGTGTTTAATAATTTTATGGAAAAAAAATTATTAGGTTATTAGGTAATTAAGACGATAATAATTCATTATTATACCCTTCATAAATATTAAATATTAATAATTTAACATAACTAGACACTATATCAGCACTCTAAATTACGGTCAACACACTTCACGAGGCACAATATTTCTATTTCACATTAGAAATTTCATATCATGTGTTTGGTTGTAACATGTAATTGTAGCCTTCGTGTACTTATTGATGCAATTTTTCATTATACTTCTTGTTTCACTACCATTTACAAATTACAAGTTGTTTGGTTGTCTTACAGTATCACGCCAAATTGTTAAAGAAGTGAAAAATAATAAATTTTTTTATCAATATTTTTTTATAAACCGAAAAACTGAACCATTAATGACCAAGAATCGATAAATCAAAAATCAATACTTTATTAATTTGGTGTATTTAAAAATAAAAAATTAATGATACATAAAATCAAACCAAACCAACCTATATAACACTCTAATAAATGTGGAGTGGAATTAAAAGGTCTTTTGAATTAATTATAAAATTAACTACTACACTTTTTATTGAAAACATTTTTACCTAACCTCTTATTAAGAACAAAAATTCTTAATAATCTTTAATAAATTTTTACCTTGACTTTCACAATTTAAGCTTTAAGTATTATATTTCAAAGACAGAGACTTTATTTAATTCTTCATTTTTTTTTGTTAAAATCATATGCTTGAAATAATAATAATAATAATAATAATAATAATAATAATAATAATAATAATAATATACGTGATATAATTTCATAAATAAAATCTGAAAAAGATAAATTATATATCTATATAAATTTTATACTTACCCTGTAAGATAAAAAATTATTTTTCATAGATATACAGTTTAAAAGAAGAAAAATATGACCGCAAAATAATAATATATAAATTTAAAGAATCAAAGGGAATGTGTGGGGTATGTGATATTCTAGTTATCAAATATATAGTATATAGTATATATCGTATAATATGAACACCATGTACCAAAACCTTAATAATTTATATATAGCTGCAAATTTTAATCAATGCTACGCCTTCAATTATTAATGAATAATTTGAATATGATATACCCTACAAGTAATCTACTTCTAAAAAAGTTAATTGAACTTTGACTCCTAAAAGTTTTAAGGCCTTAACTTTTACCTACCACCGAGACGATAATTATAATTCGATTAATTCAGATTAAATATGAATTTTTTGATTTTTTTAAGTTCAGATAATATTAGTTTTGTTAAGTTTGATTTTAAATTAATTGATTTGATTATTTCAAATTTTAGGCTATAATAAGTATATAAGTTTGAGTTTTTTTTTTCTTAAATAAATATATATTTCTAAAAAAAAGATTCATCATGTAACCATAGTAATAAACCCCAATTTCCAGCAAAATAATTTAAATAAATTATTATTCGAGCATGAAACTATTATCAAAGAATTCCTATCGTATTAAGACCTAAGATTTAATG
Organism: Solanum pennellii; assembly: GCF_001406875.1. NCBI lineage: Eukaryota > Viridiplantae > Streptophyta > Magnoliopsida > Solanales > Solanaceae > Solanum > Solanum pennellii. The sequence continues at coordinate 74,787,634 of NC_028641.1, forward strand.
AGTTGAATTGTAATAAAACCATGTCCTAATTTAAAATGGGTTTGAAAACTCAAAATCTATAACTTTTCAAAATTAAATTCAAAATTTTCAAAGCAAAAATCTAAAACTTTGAATTTTGATTTCATCTTAAATATGTCGATACGTACGGTATAGTAGCAAAATTCAAAATAAGTTTGGTAGCCAATTAAAAAACTTTTCTTTTGGAAAATGCACAAATACATCTTTAATTTATGCCCGAAATTTCAGAGGCACACTTATATTATACTAAGATCCTATTACCCCACTGAACTTATTTTATAAGTAATTTTCTATCATTTTCGGCCTACTTGACACCAACTTGAAAAAAAAAGTCAACCAACGTTAGGTCAAAAAAGAGTAGAAAATTATTAACAAAATAACTTCAGAGGGTAATAAAACCTTATTAGTATAATATAAGCGTGTCTCTGATATTTCGAACATAGATTAAAAGTGTACTTATACATTATCCCAAATATTTTTATACAACAATATATGTTTTGTCAAAATTCTAAATGTGCTTCTAGAAATTTTTATTTTTTTATATTATATGTATATATATTAACTTCTCAAAATTTTGATAAAACATACTATAAGTCAAATCATGCTAGTAGAATCATTATACTTTTTATCCCATATTTTTTTTAAAAACGCATAGAATAAGTAATTAAAGAAAAAATATCTTTGACTTTTTAAAATGAAAAAATTAAATTAAGAGAATACGATTCTGATCTTTTAGCACACAAGTGGTCTTGAAAAGTTCATTAGCTAGTGGGGACGTTATTAACTTTATATAATAATATTATAATTATACTAATATGTATTAAATGTTGTGTAGTGATAGCCCCTAACCTAAATAAATTTTTTTTTTTTGATTTTTCATCTGATATTTGAAATTACATTTTGAATTCAACTAAATTAATCTACTACAATATTTTGTTTTCAACTATATATTTTTTGTTGAATTTTTGAACAGACGCTAGATAAAATTTGTTAATTTAATAGGAAATTTATATCTTTTTGTATTAATTCGAAAAAGTGTGAATTTAAAAAAGTTATACTTTATCTATATTGAATTTATTTGTTTCACTTTGTATCTATTTGCTTGAAATTATATCGATTCACTTCGTATCATTATTTTTATTCATGTAAATTCGTAATCAAACTTCTAGATCTGATCTAGGGTTAGTGATGTTTCTTGCATTAGCTAACAATTATTGATTAAATAATTGTGCATGACGATATCATATTTTGACTAATCAAATTAGTTGGTGCTTGGTGGAATGGAAATATAGAATTAGAAGCTAATCCCTCTACCACTCAACCCTAATCCTAGATTAATGTGAAAGCTAATTCTATTTATTTAAATAGAAGAATATATTTTTATTCTGGTCATGACAAAGCATGATGGCATAAAAAAAGGTTTCAAAGTGGGTGTATTATTAGTCAATTTAATTTATTCTTTGATAATATTATAATCGTTTCGTTTCATATTAATTGTCTTTTTTTTATTTACACGTTTAGTGAATCATAAAATAAGGATACTTTACAAATTTATCCCCCGAGATTTTCAAAAAAAAATTTACAAACTTATTTACACTTTTTAAAAAAAAAAGAAGAATTGATTGTAACAGTAAAAAAATACTAATTTAATCTTGATTTTGTAAATTGATCAGTAATTTGAGATAATTAATATAGGAAGAAAGAAATATAAAGTAGAAGAAGTTTCTTTAATTTATACCCTTTCATTTTATTTTATTCGACTCTTATATAATAATCGACGTTTCATTTTTCTTGTCTATTTTATTAAATCAAGTTAATTTTTTTAATATTATCTTTAGTATTAAATAATGTTATAATATAATAATAACTAATTTTTAGAATTTCAAACCATTATTAATAAGGTTAATTTACTAAAACACATATCTAATCATTTTTTGAAGGATATATCAGATCAATAAGGGATAAATAATATAAAACGGAGGGAGTAGGATATTAGCGAATAGCTTATCTTTATGAATGATTAATTAATCATTAATAATGCTATTTAGTGCAACCACTCTGTAATCCGTAGATTTCTCTTTTTTTTTAAAAAAAATAAAAAATAAAAAATGGTGTTCGATATTTATATTGAAATTTAATCAAAATTAAATAGCATATAACAAAATTCATATTTGAAGGCTGTATTCTCAAGCTTAATATAAGTTTTTATTTTTGAAGACTTAGAACTCAAAAATTCTGTTTCCTCTGTCTCATTTTATACAGCACAATCGATACTTTTTGTTTTAAGTCAAACAATTTAAATTTGGCTAGAAATTTACACACAAAATCTTCAAATATTTTTTAAATGAAATTTATATAAATGTAAACTACGTAAAAAGTACTATAATTCATGATAATTTATACTCCCTCCATTCACTTTTATTTGTGATATTGCGCTTTTCGAAAGTCAATTTGATTAATTTTCAATGTTAAATTAGATTACATTGATTTAATATTCTAGACAAAATTTTACATATTGAAAAGCTATACGAAAAATAGTATAAATTGCAATTTTTTGCATATACAATATGATGAAAATATATATCGTAAAATGATAGTCAAATTTTTTATAATTTGACTCTAAAAAGGAAACTATGACAATTAGAAGTGGTCGTTGGTAGAATAGTAAAACTTCTTTAAATCAATATAGATGGGATCATAAAATATTAGTATTTGTAGAGGTATTATTGAACAGATAAATTATTTATTAATTTAAAGAGTTTATATACTGAAAAAATTGTTCAGGGATGAAATATCAAAGAATTTGAAAGATCCCACTTGCGAAAACGTCATTCATGAACTTTAGGTCATGATTAATGAGTTCGGTTACTACAATAAAGTGGACGGTAATAACTTATCGAATGGGTGAAAATAATAAATTTTCAGAGGTCTAGAGCTTAGAACAAATTGTGGATATCATTGAAAAAATAATCTTGATGATAAAGTTGAAGATGATACAATACAATTGAAATCAATTACACGTAAGAAAACACTTGCATCTAGAACTCTTCACAATTTTATGGTGCAATTAGAAAGATAATACTGAAACTTTTGGGTGCAATAAGAAAAGCTAGAAATGAGCTTCAGCTTGATTTATATTTTAATAAAAAACAAACATAATAAAATCATATTTCACTAAATTTTTTGAGATATATTTGTACTTTTTTAAACAATTTTTAGTTTATAATATTTATGGGACCATATATTTATATAAAGATCTTTTTAAAATATATAATCTTATTATTTTATCGAAATGAGAGATTTTTTTCATTGACCTAATAGGACCGTAGAAAATTATTATCTTAGAGAGATTATTAATTAATCGAGTACTGATTTAGTGAGGTTTTATTATAATTCAAAATGCTTAAAAGATCTATAAAAAACTTATCGTCAAAAATATATTTATTTAAAATTTAAAATTTAAAAAGTATCACATAAAATAAGACGGAGGAGTAAATTAAAGTCGGAGAAATTCATCACCATAGCTAGTGTACATCTTTCTCTATCAACTTTTTATATACGACACTTGTTACTTTTCACACAATCACAAAGTTTTCATTAGAATAAAACTAGACTTTAAATAGCACTTCTAGTCTTTTAATTGTTAATGAATTTTAATCGAGCAATTTTTACATATAGCAAATATAAAATTTATTTTTGTATGTTATAGTTATAATTGTGTAATTATGCTCCATAGTAAATATGCTATGACTATTTCGCTATACATATATATAGAAGAAGTTAGGCTATTTTGCTATACATATATACAAAAGAAGAATTGTATAATTCGCTGACTCCTCTTCAAATTTGTATAATTTCGCTGGCAGAGTCCATTTGTAAAAAAGTTTGGCAGCCTCTCAATTTAATTTTATGTGTTTGTATATCTGTATAAAATTTGAATTGTATATAATTGAATCGAAATAAAACGTTTGTATATCAAATATCACTCTCTCTCTCTCGCTTTATACAAATATAAAATATACATTGTATTGTATAATATGTGTTTGCATAAAGCGAGATAGAGAGAAAGACATAAGAGAACTGCGCAGGAGAATATTTGTATTGTATAATTATAAGTGTATAGGACGAAGATATATGTATTTGCATGTGTATATACAATTTTCTCTCGCTTTATACAAACAGAAACACAATTTTTACATTTCTGATTGTATAAAGCGAGAGAGTCGAGCGACAGAAGGAGCGAACGAGAGAGGGAGAGTGGTGAGCGAGAGTTTGAGGGAGAGAGACGACCGACAGTTTGCTACATGGTACAATTAAATCAAAATGTGGTTATAACATTTAATTTGAATTAATAATTTGTCATTATATACAATCTTTTCACTTTAATTTGATATTAAAATAGTTGATTAAGCGTATTTTATTTTTAATTTACTCAAATGTGCGTTTTAAATTTATATTACTTTTCGAAGTATATTAATTTCAAATATGAAATACATGAACAATCGATAATTGAATGTAATACTTCATAATTCATTAAAGTTGTCAAAATTCACAACCAAAATGGACATATAACTTATTAAAAGCTAAATATACTTTACCAAAAATACTTAATAAGAATCAAAATCATTTATCATTAAGGAACTAAAAGTGTTAATTTCCCATTTTATAAATACTTTGAAGTTTCAACTAAAAATTCATTATGATAATTTAGGATTCACGTCATAAGTGCATCTCCATTCATCACTTTCATCTCGAACTATGTATACATATATTAATGAGGAAACAATTATTAAATATATATGTATATAATAATTGAAAATTTGTAATTCAAACATCATCATTATTATTTTTTATTGGAAAGAAAGGACTAATTATTATTATAATTATTAACAAGGACTAATGATCAAAATGTAATCACTAGTAGTTATTAATGGAAGTTTTTGTCAAAAAGGATGTTGGCTTTTCTCATGATTTATTGTCTCAAGAATATACTCCTCCTCTAATTAAAATAGTTAACAAGTCTTTAAAATGGGTAAAACAAAAAAAAAGGAAAAATTCCTTAAAATGTAACAATTGTTCATGTTCATTTAGTACTCCAATTATATGCTTTTTTTAAAAAAACAAATAATAAATAATTGGTTCTATTTTTTCCCCATTATTTCTTTTGGTTGGAATGACGACGAAGATAATAACATATCAGGTAAAATTTTATAAAGTGGTGTCTAAGGAAGATAGAATATATGTAAGTTTTATTACTACACTTTTTTTCGAGATAAAAATGTTGTTTCTGAAAGACCCTTAGCTCAGACAAATTAAAATAATCAAAGAAATAACAGTAAAAAAAAACATGATAACTAATAGTAAAATAGAACAAGATATTTATGCGAAAAAATCGTAACAACAACATAAGGTACGATTACCTAAATACAGTAAATCACAATGATATAATATATATTTTCTTTGTTTGGAAAGAAAAGAGTAATAATTATTTTTAATAAGGTCTTATAATGATCAAAATGCACTCATTATTAGTGTAATCTTCCGCACTTGAAAATGGAAGATTTTTTATTTTTTATTTTCTTTTTGACAAAAAAGAGTCTTGACTTTCTTTATTGTATAAAAAAAAATATTTTTCCACTAGAAATAAGCCACAAATTTTGAAATAGGGAGCAATTGACCATTTTGAACATCTACTATTTGCTTATTTTTCAATTTCACTTTTAAGTATTAGGTATTCGATTTTGAAACAGGGGTGACATGTTAAAAAAAAGATATGTGTCTTAGGTTCCTAAATTTAAGGGGCCTTATTTTTAATAATAATAGGTTGTAAGTTATTATTTATTAACAAATATTGAATAGAAAAAGTAAACTTTTCATGAAAATGAAGGAATTATTAGAAGAAATTTGACATATTTGGAGTACTATATCTAGTGAAAAATAACTTAAAATAAGAATGATTATATTATCAATTGAAAACTAGAAGAAATCAATTATATAAATGTTATTAACAATTCAAGTTTAAAGTCCTGTTTGATTTTTGCCTTAGACCACTAATATGCTTGAGCCGCTCCTATTTTGAAATTGGACTAATTTAAAACGTGACAAAAAATTTCATTTAATTCGAAAATAAAATGCTTCTGTTAAAGGTAATTTTACTTTAAAGCATCAATATAAGACTTCATAAAAAGAAACTTTGATTAGCTATTGAAAATTGTACCTTCGATTATTTATGATTTAATTGATTAGTTTCAAAAGTGAAACTAACGAAGATACTTATATTTTTTGAATTTTGAGATTTCATACCTAAATATAGTTTTATAAAATATTATTATAGTTTTTTTCATATATGATTCCTATATGTTAAATATTAACTTTTTTCCCACTTCCAAAGGTTTGTAACTTGTGAAGTTATATTTGATTGCTTTACAAAAAAAACTTTGATCATTGTTCAAATTAAACTGGGTCATGATATAATTCATTTTTTAATTTGATCTATTTTAGTCTAATTAGTAACCTGCTCGAATTTAATTGTCCATTTTAATCTTTCAATTTCAGTTCAACGCAATCTTATTAAATTTTTTATATGCATAATATAATATTCATTCTATGTTGAGATTATCTGTATCTAAGTAATCTCCTTTATTTCAACTCTTTAATTCTAATTTTCGATATAGCATAATTAAGAATACGTATCATTCATTTTTTTGACAACTTTTTAATTTTGACTTACGAACATATCATATTTAAAAACACAAGATTAAAAGTTACTTTTAATCTATTCAACATCTCTTTAGTTTAAGAAAGATAGTACACCGCCCGTTAATCCAATCATACTATATCTGTCTACCATATCTTTCCTGGTAAATAGGTAGCGTTCATTCAACGAATATCATCCTAAAAGAGAATTAGTACTTGAAAATACAAGAACAATCACAAGTTTCAAAAGTCATTTTATTTAAAGTCTAATTTAAACTGTAACAGTCCAACCTGCTAATTATGTTGTCCACTCTGGATGCCTTTAAAATCACGTCACTAGCGTATAACACCTGCTTACTTATATACTCAATATCTCTCGTGTATTTTATAAAATATAAGACTACTTACCTTACACAAAT
>NC_028641.1:74795568-74866296 GCF_001406875.1 Solanum pennellii
CCCAAAAAAAAAATAAATTATATGGTGTTTTCTTTTTCAGGTTTTCTATGATATAGTATTATTGTTATTTAGTTGGTCTAGGAAATGATAAAGAAAGCACAACATTAGGTGGTCCTCCAATTGTCCACTTTATAAAAACACAATGGCCCCTTTCCCACCTCTTTAATAAGACTAAGAAAACACCACAAAAGGTCAATTACTTGCGTATAAATACACTACTCGTTGCTCGTTACGTATCAGATGAGATTGCTCCTCTCTTAATCGAAAGTATCATATTCATCCTTATGTATGAAAAATTTTCCGTAGAAAGCGTTTTCTCTCAATGGGCAATATCGTGCAAATCCGAAATAAAACTCAGAAAAATAAATTTATATATACTATATGCTTAATTTTTCAATAAATAAATAAAAATATTTTTTTAACTTATAATAACTCTACCTTAATCAACTAAAAAGTGGTTACCATAATATACTTAAAAGTCTAGAAGACTTATTAGACGCAACATGTTGGTGACAGCGTAAAAAACAAAGTACAAAAGTTAAAATAATTAATAAGGCCAAAACAGGTTGGGTGGGGTTCGGGTGGGTAGCGTGGGTCAGTGACGGAACTAAGATTTTTATTAAAAGAATTTGTAATATATATATAAAAGAACACGTGACAAGGTTAAAAAAATTTAAAAAATCTATTATATCTATGTAAAAAGTAATTTCAATAATATATATAAATGATATAACTTTCATAAAAAAAATTCAAATGAACCGCTCGATCTACATTTTAGTGTTCCAAATAGGTATGATGAGAAATGGGAATATTTTTATGTAAGATGTTGAAAACTTTGTTGCAGTAATATTACTATGAGTTTATGTTAGACTTATATTTTATCATATTTAAATTTGATATATTTTTTTTTTTTAAAAATTGACATGAGTTTATCTTATTAGTTGACGTATAATTAATGATTTAGGAAATAAGTAATTAGTGTTATGAATGTAATATGATAAAATTATTTTTCTTGATCGGTTAAAAGTGATGAGTGATATTTTAAAAAAATATTGTATAAGTAAAAGTGAATAAAGTAACTCATTATAAGTAAATTTATTAATAAATATTTATTTGTTAATTTGATAAAAGAAATAACTAATACGCTATACAAATTTATATACAATAGTGTAATCCAAACTATTCTCACTGTTATATATTTATGAAGTATACATTTATGTGAATTATACACCTCGAATGTATACAATGTGCAAAATTATGATGTGTAATTCTTAAGAAGCAAAATTTATAAATTAATGTTTGCGGGTAGTTTTTTAAATCCGCGCTACGTAATTTGTGAAAAGTCCTTTTTTTTGTAAGCTAGTGTAATAATTTAGCACCCGAATTTTTATAACGTGACTAATTCAAATTTGTAGCACATCAAACATATTTAAGGAAAACCGCTTCATGCCAGAAGGTTATCCATTCACATGTATAGTTAAATTCGAGATTTCTGATTTTACCTATTCAACGACAATCACATCTTGACATGGTGGTAAAACTTTTATTTATTATTTATTTACGAATAGAGAATAATTATTACATGATTATAATGTTCTTTTGGATATTTTTAATAAAGACACAAAAAAGATTTGGATGCTCAACCAATATTGGTTCCCTATTTGTTTTTTTCTAAATGTTTATCTTTTTTCCTTCTATTAATGGTTAGACGTACAAAGATTCTCAGACATATTTTGTTGGTTTGCTTTATAGACATTATAGTGTGGAAAGTAACTTTTATTTAATTGCTTTAATTTTGAGTCCTTAATTTTTCTCCATTAATAATTAAGCTTATATATATATATATATATGTATTTGGTCAATTTATTTATTTATTTATTTATTTATTAATGAAACGCATATAAAAACCACACAAAAAGAGCTAAATGTCAAGGAAAAATTACATAAATTAATACATTTTAAAAAATAATTACTGATTTTGGCGATACTTTTTGTTTATTACCATTTATAGCAATGCTTTGTTAAATCTGTAATATGTATTAAAAGTGAATTATGTATGCAATATATATGAATTATAATTATTTTTTGAAATATATTATGTTTGTTTGGTAAAAAATTGTCATATTGTATTATAGTGTATTAAAATGTGTGATAAATGTATTATTCATCATTAAAATTTGTATATATGTGAATAATAAATTGTTCTTCGTAATGTGTATTAAACTTGTATATAAATGAATTAAAAGTGATCAAGTGAAAAAAAATATTATTGCTATAAATTATAAATATTTTTTTATTATAATATATTTATGTAAGTTTCCCAAATGTCAATGACCCATTATATACGTATATGTGGGCCTTGTGGGCTTCAAAGATGCTTTTAATCTTAGAATTGACTTATTTAATTTGGAAGAATTGAATATTTAATAATTTAGAAATTAACATAACTTTTATAACAATCATCTTCTATAATAAAGTAATATTTTACTGTAACAAATAACTTATCTTTAGAGCCAACTTCCATATTATGTAAAATAGCATTGCATTATAGTATAACTAAAAAATATTTAGATGAACAACGTTATTATAAAGAAGTTTTGATATATATATATATATATATCAAACTATTGGATTTTGTTCAACTCATGATTAGATATGCTAACTATTTTATTGCAAATTATGAGCTTACATATTTAGTAATATATCAATTAGGTGCTTTGTTTTAGCTTAAAGATGAAGCTATAAATTATTTATATAGGAAGAGTATATTTTATCCATAGTTTGATTCAAAGAAGTGACATTGTACACAAAGTATTTAAAAGAAATATTAATGAAGAAACTAAACATAATTTTATATAAAATCTTAAGATAAAAGCAATTACCAGTTCACATTTTATACAACGAAATAACACTCATACACTTCATTAAAAAATTAGGAAACAAACAATGAATTTTAGGGACAAATTATTTTTCATTTACTAAATAATGACAAATTATCTATGAAATTGCATCAAATTAAACATAAAATAGCGACGTATCAAAATGAACAAGAAGACAAAAATACACATCAAAATGATCTTAATTGCCTTTTTCCATTGTTGACGTGGACTTACAACTAAAGAGCGTTGGCCATTTGAATTAATTCCACAAAAGATATAATTGGCCATTTGATTATGATCATTCGTTTTCATATAGATGTTAATATATTTTAATTTTTGTGTGTAGGGAGGGTGGGGGGAGTTGTAGAGTAGATCCAAAGAAAACAAGAAAAGACAAATGTATGAATATCAAATATTAAATGAATAAATAAATAAATAAAATATTTGGTGAAATTTAATAATTACACAATTGTTATGAATGGTTGAAACTGTATGAATTACTACTATTAAAAATAAAATTGATTTCCACAGTGTCAAAAATGACTAGGCTTGTGTGGTGGATGAAGAGATAGGACTATTCAATCACTGATTAAGATATCTAGTGTACGGATTCTCTATTTAATGAAATGTAATTTTGTGGGTTGTGACACTCACTATCCGAATACATAATCTTAGCACTACACTCTAGTATAATGTGAAACATATCATTAACCTCTCCATTTTTGTAAATTATAGACCCAACGTAAAGATAGCCATATAAAGGTAATATTGAATGGACTTGAGATTAGTTACATTTGACAATATAAAGCTACAAACAAAAATATTCACAGTTTTTTTGCGGTACAACTTGAAAAACACAAGAGCAAATAAGAGCACTCTGTTTATCAATTCTTTGTTTCTTTTTCAAAATCTATAAAACCACAATCATCATCCATTGAAGATTCACCGGAAATACCTGGTTTCTCCGGTGGAACAAACATCTCTTGTATACGAAGTTTCTTCTTATCGAGCCATCCACCAACAGGCTTTTCAGATAATGAAGCCAAACCCTTGAACGAAAAATCATTTGCTATTGTGGTATCAACACCTATGGTTCTAGAGTAAAGTCCTCTGCTTCCAGTAACCACCATATTGCGGGTCTCTTCACCACTACGAGAAAGCACAGGAGGCAGTAGATCAATCAGCTGTGGGCTGGGCTGGTTGGAGTTATTTATGAGCAACCGAAGTGTCTCCCTGGCACTTTTCTCAGCCATGGATTCTGTTTCTGGGGGAATCAAAGGATTCACTAAATTTGGGTGTAACTGTGGAATACTGCCAGAGATAGCAGGACCTGCACTGACAAAGTAACCTTGACCAGAAGAGCACACGTCAATAACAGGAATATGGACTATAGAGTCGCCTACTAAAGGTGTGAAAGTAGGTATTTGCTGTGAAGGACCCAAAGAAAATGGCAACCTGATCAATGGCTCGGGCAGAAGAGGTGGGAAATCTAAAGCGGAGACATCAGTGACAAGAGACGGGTTTGGTGTCAAAATACTAGATGAACAAGCAGAAGGTGCTATTGACGAAAGTAGTGGTATTGAAGAGTCTGTGGATAAAATAGGCAAATGTGGAGTTCCAACTGAGTACTGCAGAGTGGATACAGCAGGAGGACACCAACAGTAATAAGGAGAGAAAACTGTTGAGTCCAGAGAATGAACAGTAGCTGCAGAGCCTCGAAAAGGAAGGGCAGCAACAAACGGCTCCAAAACATTTGAAGGACGAGTTTCTCTTCCAATTTTATCGTCTTCAACATTTGTTGAACTAAGTGCATCTGTGCTACTTATGCCTGCAATATGGCTATCTACACATGAAAGATAGCTATCACCATGCTGCCTCAGCCCGTCTCCAGAAACACATACAGATGATGAGTTCCTGAGCATGCTATCTTTAAAAGCATTAGACATAGGACTAAGGCTGCTCATCAGGCTGGTGTTTGATCCCATGCTACTGACGTGCTCAGGCCGCAGAGGTTTCTGAGATGCAACTGATATCTGGGCATCAAGACCAAGTTCTGAAGAATCAACAAAGCCAGCAACAGGAGGATCTCTTGACATCATGGAACTTGCTTGAGGATTTATAGCTGCTGAACCGTGAAGATAAGCTCGAAGATGAATGGCGAAACAGTCAATCCGCGATTCATTGATTCCAGTTAACTCAGCCAAGGAAGGCTTCATCTTAATCAAATCCCTCATCTAAAACAACCATAATCAATAATGATATTAGTCATCTACATATGCAAGTACAATATAACAAATATTCAGTAGTTCATCACACACAGTAAACATAAGAAATATACCTTTCTCCGCAACTCATCTCCAAGGAGCTTAGACTTCTCTGAACACCAAAAGTAGAACGTCTCACCATCAGGGATACTAATAAGGAACGAGCGTCCAGAATCATCTGCCACAATATCTTTTATCTCTATGGCAGAACAATCAGATTCACTGCAAAATGTTCCAACTCTCTCTGTGCTGCCGTCATCCCCAATGAATGAGATGCGCAAGTCTGATGTTGGCAATATTGCAAGGTTTAAGTTCCCCCTGTTACAACAACACAAGAAGAAAAGTAATGTTTAAGATGAGATAGATTGTCAATAAGTAACATACTAAATCAAATGTAACCAAATACAGACACACTTATGACTTGCGCATCCTAAATCTAACACCCTTGGCTGAGGAATTATATTATGAGTTCCCAAAAAATTCTCCAAAATTTCCAAAAATTAAGGCAGCTACACAAGTCCTCAAAGTCCTAATTTATTGTGTTTTTCCTCCTTTCCATAAGAATTTGTACTGGACAAGCTAGCCTATAAAAACAAGGATAACAACTTGTACAATTGAACAGCATTACCAACATAAATAACTATCATTTAGGTGAACCTTAACTTTTAGAGACAAAGTGCTAGTTAAAATAGACTATACATTAACATGCCAAGTTTTCAACTCGTTAACTAGAAGTTCACTTAAGACGCATACGAGATATATATTTCTTATAGACACTAAATTACAGTTCTCACTATAGAAGATTTTGGTTTGGTGAGATAAAGAGCCAGCCGCTCCTCCATTCACATAAAACATTATGCGCAAAAGAGACAAAACAGGAAGTTGGAATCTAATATTAGAAATCTCTTTGCTTACAGAGTGTCATCAAAGAATAAAAGGACAAATTAAGCAGAATATAGCAATGTAAAGGTACATACTGAGCTATAAGAAAGGCAGGACAGCATGAAAGATAGAAATGACAAACTGAACAGCATTAAAACTTCTAGGATGGTTCAGATATAAGACAAACAAACCACATTTATTAAATAAATAAAAAAGCACCAAAGGGTTACCAGTCAAGACTTCTAGATAATTCAGAGAGAAGTAATTGAATCATGTAATATAAGAGCATGAAACTACCTTGACTTCTCCTTAATTCAGAGATCATAATAGTAAACGCCCAATTTTACCTACAAGTCAAAAGATATTTTCACGTGGAAGCATGAACATTTGTCACCATCAATAAACAATACAGCATCTGGCAACTTCTAGCCACGATCAACTAAGGTTATCTACAGGTTAAACTGGATTGAGCTATATAGTATTAAACAAGCAGAGAAAGCTATTGCAACTTCTATGGTGAAATAATCAATAATGAAAAAGAGATACACAAGAGAATAATATAACACTAATATTGCCCATATGCAGCAGTAGAACAAAATAGAAAACATAACACTCACTGATTGATCAGTGCAAACACACTTCTTCCAGTCTGATGGGACTTGTTGCCCTAAATACCAAATTCAAAACCTATTCTTTCATCTCCATTCATGCAAAACTGACAAAGGTACCATATGTAGCAAGATTATGAAGGAAACAATGCTGCAATGATACTATAAAACAGGGTGATAAGACAACAACACAATCACTAATACATCAAGGAGAACACACTTCTACAAGTATAAAAGGAATTAGTATTTAGGATTACCAAATTAACAACTTATTTTCTCATCTCCATTCAGACAAAATCACAAAATATACGAACCTTTACGGTGTCTCCACATGTCAACATGCACCTCCTAGCAATAAGCAGTCTCATATCAAGATATAGAGATTTATGATAGTATCCAGACAGCAGTATTGATCATGAGATGATATGATGTGTCTGCAATTCATGTACTATATACTCAAAATTTGAACCCTAAACGAGTTTAGGGATCAGGAAATAAGAAATTCTTCGGAGTACAACCTAATGTGAGCATATCACCTCTAGGAACAAATAATTTCACTGGATTCCAAGTACTATACGTTCACCAGCACAAAGCATGCAGCAGTCACAAGCAACAAAGGGTGAATGAGCAGCAACACATTCCCCAGCATCTTACAACTGAACATCATAACTCAAAATGGCCATTGGAAAGAAAAATCCCCTTTTCCAGCAAAATATAACTAGGTATATGCTTGAAGCATCAAATACTGCTAATGAACCCGACCAACCGACTATCTAGCCTCTCCTCAGAATCCATTGGCCCATTTCCTAATTCCTAACTACTATTGAACGGTCATACTGCTATACCTATAAATTAACAACATCGCTTCTCTCTTTTCTCTTTTTTGTTTCTTAAAACCAATCATCTTCTGCTCTAACCCTCTTTCTGTTCTGTTAAATGTAATTTACTTTAATTGACCAAGATCCAATCAAAAGAGTATTACTACCATTTTGAATTCAACTAATCTCTGTTCCGACTATTTCAAACATAAGCACATGATATGAAAAGTTAAAGTCATCTTCAAAGGAAGCAAATGAGATGTTAACTTTAGAACTATATTTCTTCTATCAACAGGCAACACTAACTACATATAACACATCAAAAGTTCATTGTTAATAAAGAGAGACGCCTTTTCAAAATGAACCAGTGGTAACTAAATTCTATCCATGAATACAGAATGCAGTCAGCTAAGTACTACAGAATGAAGTTCTCATTTGCTTGTAATAGTACTAGATATTAATCCACCAGGATACAATAATTGAAAAGTTCTATTGTTTTCAGCATCCTGACTATATGGGCTTGTGAGCAAGCCACTGATCCAAAATGATTGCTAAAACACTATGTTTGATAAAGATGCAAATCTTAGCTTCAAGTAATATAGCAATCTAATCTATCCAGAGACAAGATTACGTACATAATAATCGCAAAATAAACGTATCAAGTTCCCTAAAATGCAGATAAAAGTGAGGATATGAAGAACACAATCTAAGTCCACCAATAAATCAGGAAGGAACTGATTATTAGAATGCCCAAAAAAACTACAAGTCACAATCAAATATGCTGAAGCCAAGCACCACACACATGGAAAACGCCATATTATGCATATGAAAGGTATAAAGTTCACTGCAACTACCTTGTAGTTGTTGGACACAACAGCGTCCCTTGCTTCCTGATCTTCCCAACCCGCATTGTAACAAGTGGAATGCACAAACACCTCGCGAGCATTCCAACCTCTGATGGCTCAAAGTTCTGTCAATAGAATCAGATTCAATTCCAATTACAAATTACACATCCAACGAACCTCAAAATCAAAAATCTAAACCGAATTCATAAAATTTACAACATACTTGACTAAGATGAGCGAGCAATCGATCTTCAGCAGCACCAGCAGAAACATTAAGCTTCAACAAAGGCTTTAACCTCTCATCCACTCTACAAGCTCCCATAACCTGCAAATCCAGTGCCAGAAGCCACTGAAGAACGTTCGTTTCTCCTGATGCAAACATACCACTCGATAAAACGTCGTTGTACAAAGCATCCTCCGACGATGAATCATCCAATTCCTCCTGGAGATTTGAATTCTCAACCTCATCATCGATTTCCAGATTGTTCATAGATTGTTGTTTCACCATTTTTTTTTAAAGAAAAATTCAATGAATTAAGGTTTAAATTTGTTCGTAAATCAGCAAATCGATTGAAATCTATGAATGAAAATATAACAAATCCAACAAATTGAGAGAGATTTGAGAGAGAATCACGGGAGCCACACGACGAACAGTTACAAATAGAGAAAGATAATGGTAATCCAGTTTATTATAAATAGGATTGATGCACGGATTTGAAATGTGGTAATTAAATGTGATTTTGGGGATTAATTTGGAATCCGGGCAATCATGGCATTTGCTTACGCCAAGCTGACTTTTAATAGGCCCAGGTTGTTTATAGTGGGACCCACGTGGGGACAAAGGCGGTGACCATGAACAACGCCACGTCAGCTTCACACGACCAGATATTTACTAATTGGCCAATCAGATATTTATTTTAAATTTTAAACCCCACCCCAACCCGGCTTGGTTGACCCACTTCGAGTCTGTCCCGTTCTCTAAGTACCTTTTAAATATAGATACATGTTTATATATGTATAAAATTAAAATTAGATATAATTTATTTTTAATGTATTTTATTTAATTAAATTCACATGTACTTCATTTTCTCACTCGACTATCTTCTATCTCATTCGCCTATTTGCAACTGTATTTATATATTAGACGGTATACATAAACTGTCTCGCTCACCGTCTTCGTCTGCACTCACTTCTCTCCCTATGAATAAGTAGCCTTGTATTTCATACCAACATACTTGTATGTTTTTCACTTACATGTTGCTTACCAACATAAGAGGAGATGTATAAAGTTAAATGATAAATTTGATCTTAAACTTCTAAAATAACAAATATTTTTTTAACAAAGACTATTAAATATTTTGAGGTGCCTTCACTTGTTTATATTTTTCTCTTTGTTTAAGGTCTACTAAACAACCTTTTACCAGTCAATATAATGGATACAACACCAACCCCCACAGCTCCCTCATATCTTTTGATCGTCATTTTTTCATCAATCTTCACCAGCATAATTTTTTTTGAATAATACAATCCGTTCAAACATTATATTACATGAAGTTACATTACAATATGAACCATGGGTTAAAACCACCAAAACAAGCTGTAAAAAAATAGGTTCACCAATAGACTAACAAACATCACGCTGTACTAAGTGAACTGATTTATAAAGAAGCTCAATCCCGTTATTTAAACTATTTTGATATACTAATTAGTAAGAAATACAACAATAATTCACTTTTTGTCCAGAAGTAAGATATTACCATTATGTGGAGACACAAAAACAAATAGTGGAGCAATGATTAATGTTCTTCAATGGGAGTTGTGTCCAATTACTACCAGGTATTTGCACTGGAGAAGGTAGCAGATATCCTGTTGAATAATCGAGGAGTCCGCCACTAGTTACACAGCTCCAACAAGGTATCGAGAGGGCTATCACAGTCAGGTGCGAGCTGGTTTTGACACCAAAGAACCGCTACCAAACGAAAACTATATTTGAGTGATCCATCCTAATTCTGAAGGTATATCTTGTGCTTAAGACGTAAATGGAAGAAATCTGACTTGTAATGAGGCTTTCAACTGATAGCATCAGCAACATTCCTCCCTGTTAACAGCCATCTTGCACACCTCACAAGTTCCTCCTTGACCATGAAAAGAATAGCAGCAGCAAGAACACTTTGTACGATTTTCGTGCCCATCCCCTTGTAAAATCCATGAAAGCCTTCATAGCGTATAATCTTCATCAGAGCATCAAGTGTACCTAAATTGCATTGAGAAACTTTACTACATGCATTTTTTACCCAAAAGTTGACATGGAAAACCTAATGTGTTTGATCAAACCTTTAAATGATGCTAGTATATAAACAGAGTAGCTCAAGTCCACTGACCTTTATATTGATGTCTTTTATCTGCACCAACGTCCTGCTTTGCCTGGAGTCTTGACTGCAAGATAGAAAAACACTATTATGAAGAAAAGCTAAAATGTTGGATAGTGGTCCAAACTCTGCATGGACAAAACTTAATTGGACCCGATTGCAGCCACATGTATTTCAACTGTTTCAATCAGCAGTTGCAAAAGAAGTTAAAACTGGGAATGTGGTACTAATATTGTATGGTGTTTTCTTAAAGTCCATACAGCTAAAAAGCAATAATGAAACCATTTCAAATTATGCTCGCTGCAATTACTAATGGGAGCAAATGAAACTGAAATTGAAAAGGCTGCACTGAACAAAATCTGATAGTAAAAGAAATATTTATCTCCTCAGAAACAGGCTTTAGTTCAACAGTAGGTTGTCTAAATTAAGCAAAAGGTGAATGGAGCTCAGAAAATCAATAGATGAAGATGAATATATGAGCCAGAGTTTAGGGGGCTGATACGTGCATCAACTATATTTGCCACATCAATCCGAAAGATGAGAAACTTTGATAAAAGAGCAATGGGAAATGAACTTTCTCCATACAGAACACTCGTATACCTTGATAACCAGAAGAGGATATGTTACTACTGTAGCTCCAAGTTTTGCCACAGCTCCAAGTAGAAATATCTAGCAAAAATACAAAACATATAACCTCCAACAGTTGACATGTCAAAAGCTAAAAATTCTAAAATGATAAGACAAATCTAGAGAAGAATCTAGCCGAACAGGAGAAAGGGACAAAGGTTTACTTCCAAAGCAGTGACATCATTGGCACCTTTGTTGCTAGAGGCACGTCGTTTTCTAATCTTCTTCAGCAAGGTTTCATATAGCATAAATTGTATGGAAGGATTGCTGACCTGTATTTAGCAATGAGAAGGATCAGGAGTCATTAGTTAGTATGTACTGCTTACTAGATTAAGTTCTCACATACCATGAATAATGTTGGGAAAACACCATTCCAGAAACCTGAAATTCCATCTTCACCATAAACTTCTTGAATCTGAAAGATACAAGTGTTACCTATTAGAAAATTACAGGTATAGGCTGAATAGTTTATACCATTACTGCAAGACATGTTCAAAAAAAGTCAATCACTTGTAAAGGAAAAAAAGCTTGGGGAAAAAATTTATGCTTCTGGCGAGGTTTTTAGTCCAGTAGTTAGAAGCACAGCATGCAATGTGTGGGTAAGTCACATGTCATGTTTTTTTTTTTTTTTTTGATGAAGTAAGTTGTTTCATTACCGGCATCAAGAAGATGCAAAGAGTACAAAAGTAGATATGCTAGCTCTGTTACATGATAACAGTTAAGACACGGGAGCCAGCCTGTCGTAGACAAAAGCCTGTCATTTAAGTGGAGAAGAGTATAGGGTGGGCACATTATCCACGTCAAGAATCGTGCACTTAGCTCTCAAGGAATTCTCAATTGTAAAAACAAAAGTGTGCGCTTCTGTTTGATCGACAGCCTTTACGTTGTATGTTTTATCAGAGAGGACTAGGTGAGTACCATCATAGGTTCTCACAGACATCCTACAGCCAAAGAGACATTTTCTGTTTCTGATATTACAAAAAATTATTTTAAAAAAAGAATGTGAATCTTCAGAAACCATCACTTCCCACAATGATACTATGCACCAATTATTTAGTTACAAAAAAAAAATCGAACATCGAATGTCAACTGATACCATATTGCCAGTTAAAACATTGAAGAAACAAAAGAGTTTTAAAAAGATATATGTTGGATCCATAATGATAAGTAAAATGTTCAGGGTTACTCCAACTGGATTAAGTATGTGAATATAACGGTCCTAGACCCAAGGTATGCAAATCAAGTTTGAATGCATCACACATCACATCTTCTAATTGGAAAAATTTAATACATACTGTGTGGCTTGTCCCGTAGGGGGGAGGTTCAACGACAACAGAGATTTCATCCTGTGATGCTTCAAGTTTTGGGTGGTTATCTTTATCCTTTCTTGAATGAGTCTGCACAATAGTTGTGAGACGTACATGTAAGAAAATCAAGTATACAAAACATATTAGGGAGAATTTCTTCTGAAGAAACAAGAATGTATTAACTAGTAAAAATATTTAAGCGAAGCA
Source organism: Solanum pennellii (assembly GCF_001406875.1). Lineage (NCBI taxonomy): Eukaryota > Viridiplantae > Streptophyta > Magnoliopsida > Solanales > Solanaceae > Solanum > Solanum pennellii. The sequence goes on from NC_028641.1 coordinate 74,808,375, forward strand.
TTTTAACATCTAACTAAGGCAATGAGTAATACATTAAAAGAATTTTCACATCAAAGTAATACGTTGAAACAAAATACTACACCGCGCATGACTCAGATGCTTCTTCTACTTATTTGATCAATGCACAACAGCTTCCAAACTGACATTGTTCCATCTTTTGAAGCAGAAAATGCAGAGGAAAATGTCAGTAACTGAATTCGAAAGAGCACTTCACTTCCGCTCACAATAGTCAACAATACAAACAATAATGGCCCATTACGTCCATTACAAATGACACAAATCCAAACTCGACAATTGTATAACAGATATGACAACAGTACTAATGTACTATAATTGCAACACCAACAGGGAACAAACTACAGAGTTCCCAATTTGGTCAAAGTATACAATTTGAAAAGCAAGGTTGTCATGGTAATTGACATGAGGTAGGTGACTAACCATATATATCTTGTAATTCTATGTTTAATAGACAATGACTCGCACTATTAAGGTTGGAACTGCAGCTTTTCAGCAATAACAACAACAATGTCACAATCTCAAACTAATTGGAGTCATCTATAAATCTTCTATATCCTTTCTTCTCTATCTGAGCCAATACTCGATTTGTATGTATTTATTTTGTATCTGATTCTTCTAATTCTCAAAGATGTCCATCTGATGTTTGTTTCCCTAAACAAATACATATATCCGGGTAGCTTATAGGACGACTTTGGTTTCTTTATAAATTCATAATCAGTACTGTACTTGCAAGAGTTCCACTATGTAACATGAAATTTTGACCTCAATTTCACATACCTATTTGATACAACATGAAGAAACCTCATTAATGCTGCACAATCAACCATGACGCTTTGATCTCCTCAAAAGAGAAGCATCTTTATGTAGCAACTAACAAAAGATTTTTTATGTGACTCCTGCAAGCTTTGCACATCCTCCACTCTTTTTCAGTCCATGATTACCAGCCAGACTAGTGTAAGGTTTGCTAATTCATAGGCACCCCATTTAATATTTCACTGACATTTATTTGACGTTGAATTAATTAGTCTAAGCAGAAATCCCTCGCAAAGATCAGCATACTCGGCATATTCCTGCCGGAAACCAAACGTCTGATTACCCTTCTGGATATTGTTTGATAGATAGTAAGCAACATTGTTGTCATTCTTGACCAATAAATGGTACATCTTGCAATCCTCTATTTTTGGTGATTTCAGTTAATTATCTTTTAGTGAATCCCCTTCTTCTGCTCCCAAAAACAACAACATCGTTGTTCATCTTCTTCCTTTTCTTCAATATGTCACTCAACATAATCCCGTCAAAAAATGGTTTTAGGTAGAGCTCATTTATATAAACTCAAGAGCCTTCATCTTAGGCAGTTAAGAACTTCTATCAACTCCAGAAGAAATACATTATAGCTCTATATTCGTATTGCCTCCTCATGAGATGAGTTAAAGCAAAAAGCTCACAGAAGAGAGTGTTGAAACTGGTAGGAACATATCTTAAAAGAAAAAGGCATCATAGACTAAACTACATCAATAAACTTGGTGCTGTGCTAAGTTCACCAAGACATTAAGCAAATACACCAAATTCATAACCTTTTTCATAGGAGGGTAAAGGAGAACCCCAGAGTATTTACCTGCATGCGTGTAACAACTACCCATATCGGATTGGTCAGCAGTACATTAACACATCTGTAATAAAGAAAAAATCAAAACATTCATGATTAACAAAAAAAGTACAATATTTCAAAAGGCATATTAACCAAATAAATGTATTCATCAGTGCTTTACAAGTTTTGGCTATATAAAATAAAAATATCAATATTATGCACAGAAGACCACCAACTGAAATTTTGAATAAAAAAGAGTATTATGCCATAAAGACAGGAATCCACGTTTTTAATAAGGTATAATATGACGAAAACCAAGTCTATTGTGGCAGAATACCATTGATTCATGCATTGTCAATACAGCAAATTACCAAGCTACCAAAAGGAAACATGAAAACTTAACATCCAACAGAAAAGAAAATTACCCCGATAAAGCAGCGACCAGAAGTGATGAGAACATCCCGACTGATCCATCACCAATTCCATTCTTCTTACGTACAAGTGCATCGGTCTCTGCTCTATTCCTCAATATTTGGTAGAAATAATAATAAACACCCTGTATCAAGAAAAGAACAGATACATAAGAGATCAGAAATTTCACCGCGAAACAACAAAGAAAAGCCATTTAAAGAAAAGAATACATTCACAGAAGATGAAAGTTAGTGAAGTATTTGTCAATGGATTATTCATATTTCATTTGCACATTTTGTCAATTGAATAAAAGAAGACTACTAAAGTAAACATACTCACTTATGCAACAGTTAACTTGGACCAACACATATGGGTTCCCCATATTATACAAATAAAATCTTGATAGATAGACCAGACCTTGCATCAATAGACCGTAACTGAACAGAGCAATGGATGGGGCTCATCAATGATATACCCAAAACTTAATTGAGGTTTGAGCCACCCAACAGGGCAAAAGAGTTAACAACTACCGACCACAGACAGAATAGTTTGGTAAACTGAGCACCGTGTTTCCCTGAACTATTAACCAAGGAATTCTTTTCCAAAACACAGTGTGTTATCATCATAACACTTGGTCAGCAAGCGAAACTAAAGAAGACCTGATTTTCGTTTGTACAAGGTAAAGCATCTTCAGCCCAGTTCATGATCAATGCTCAACTAAACAAACACTAGGTGGTCTGGAGAGTTTTTGACACGTTTGGTCCATTAACTGTCACCCTAAATATAAGTTGATCCCTTTGTATAATCTGTTTTAAATCCTTAAATATAAGTTAATCCCTTTGTATAATATGTTAAACATTTTAAATTCCTTTTAGTATGAACAAATCTAACACACCCATCAAAAACAAAATGCATGTCCGCATCTAACACCTTCTCCACCCAAAAGAGCTGTCAAAGCAAGATGAATCTCCCACTTGCTGGCTGTTAGACCAGCCAACACAATAATAGGGAAAAAGTAATCCAGCATAATTAACTCGTTTTCCCCAGATTGAAAACCTCAAAAGAGTTGTTCAATGCAAGGAGAACATACACAGAGCTACCACTGTAATACTCTTCAATGCGAAGCCATCAAGAGACGAACTTGACACAATACTACTGGCACATGGGGAAGAGGGAGGGGAGCTTCAACAGAATAAAGAGAATAAGACAGTTACAATACAAATCCACAGAGAGACTTGACAGGGATAACAGATTGAAAGGCAAATTTTATTATTATTTTTATTTTATTTTTCGATCTAGTGGCATATTTTGATCAGATTATCAAAAATGAGCAAGTGGCAGTTCGTGTATGTGAGGAGCAAAAACTGACCTGAAGCTGGTAGGTGATGTTGTCAAATATATAGTAATAGAAGAAAAGTTAGCAAAGTTTGAGGAAAGTATAAGGCGGTGAAAGCCCAAATAGCACAAACAGAAAGCTAGCAGGAAGTTGAATTGCTTGTTTGTTGGATGTGCTGAAATTGCATATGCAGATTATGGATTTATAATGGCAACAGAAAGCATGAGGTAATGCAAAATTGATGAAAACTTGGGGTCATTTGGTTTGAGTTCAAGTTATACTGGGATTAGAAGGGTGGCAGAGTGGAGTACTAGGGATGAAATCACTTTGATAGAAGCATGTTGGATGACAGAACTTTGACTTATCAAGTCATCAAGGGAAAGAGAGGGATTTGAACCCTATGTACGATGAACTCGTACAACGGATTAACTATCCGCCGCTTTAATCCACTCATCCATCTCTCCCAATTGAAAAGCATAATTAAGATGTCTCTCACAATGGATAAGATTACTGCATTTTGGATTCACCATCTCTTGTAATGATCCACGTGTTCCTGCCATACCAGAATCCAATTTTTATGGTATATCAGTTTATCGAGATGTCAATCTAAGATCTTATTCCAGTTCGATACTTAACGGCAACAATGAGTTTTTCCAGCTTGAGTTCTCTCTGCAAAGCTCAAGGATATTCATATTTGGTGCAAGGAGGCCCTAGAGAAAGAATCTTTATACGAGTTCGAGGCGTGTAGCTTATAGTTACAGTTAGCCGACTCAATAGAAGAATGAAATTGGTGGGATCAGAGAGGGAAGTGACATCCAACTTGGAAGCTCAGTACCACTAGTTAGAGGAGTGGCCAAAGGACGAGAATCAAACATGTCCGCATGAGGCAAGAGATCTAGGCATATATCTGCTGACGAAGGATAAGAGTTGTGCCCCTGCTGTTACCCTTTCATACCAAGAAAGTAGTGGAGAAGGCCCAAGTCTTTCATATTTTAATGAGCATGCAAGAACGAAAAAAGAGCAAGTATTCCCACCGAGACACCCAAAGGGCCAGCCATATGTACCTCGGGAGCCCCGGCCCATTCACATCAAAATAGAACGAGCACCTACGACTAAGGGGAATGGAATGTCGGAAGGAAAGGGGAGTCACATAAAGTATGCACATTGAAGAAAGCCCTGTATGGATTGAAGTTGGCTGGGGTCTGCCATTAATTAATTAGTTTTCTCAGGGAGGAAAGAGGCCCCGGTGAACCGTCATTATTAGTGAACAAGTGTAAGTTTCGCTGCCCGACACAAATCTCTATAGTCAGATTTATTTAACTCATGGAAATAAGAACTGCCCATTTACCATATATACTCAGTTTGCATAGAAGCTTCACTGCCCACTGCTGCATCATCTGTTTGGCTATGTTGCCGGACAAGTTTCATGTAACTTGCAACTGTTACTATCAAAATACATATCCAAACCTCAAAATAGACCCGGTTACTTTATTTGCAGGAACGCGTTTTGCATTTAGTACTCTTGCAGCTCCACTATTACTACCTACTATCTTACCTATTTAAGAGTTAACCCATTGCCAGTCTGCTCGGTCATGCTTCTAAAATCAGATAACTTTGTTACAATCCACTTTGTCGAGTAACCTACTGTCTACCTACATACTCCCTAACTGGCTATGAAAAATAATTTTGAGAAGTTTCTACTCAGTCGACTACTCTTGCTTCTTGCCAACTTCTTCATTAAGTACTTTTGTTTTTTACTTCAATACGTTTCAGACAATTGTTCAGATTCTCACAATAAGTGAAAGAGGGAGGTGCCAAATAAAGCATTGATTTTTTCGCTACTCATTGTATAAACAAAAAGATTCTCTCCTAATTGTGTTGTCCTCATTTGTTTCATTCCCTAACAGGCCAGACACGTAATCCACATGGCAAGTCCAATCACCTCTGGCAGTTGTTAATGAAGACCAAAAATGTTGAATTTGATCATATTTAAGGGATTACAAAGTTAAGAGTATCTACCTCAACTATTCCCGAGGAATGTTATAACGTGTTATACTAAGGACAAACTCAATTTTTGGAAGCTATTACAGATATTCTCCAGCTAAAAGCCAGAATATAGCTATAACGGGGGATGTATGAAAGGGTGTATAAATTACCACAATCACACTTTTATCAAGTTTAATTCTATTTGAACTATTCTACCTATAGAACTCTTAATGATGATTGTATTTAGATTTTTGAGAAGGGCTGATGATATACTACGGACCTACTATGTCAGGAACTCATAAGCAGGACAAGGACAAATAACTAGGTGAAGGACTGTGGATAACCCATCACATCAATAATGCATTATTGGCACACATTTCCAATCATGGGACCACATATCACCAGATTTAGTTTCCCAACACTTGAACACAAGGCGGCCTACTGCCAATATGTTACCTACTTTACGACTCAAAATACAAATCAGTGTATGTATGCACGGATTAATTCAAGTATTTTCTCAGTAATGTGCTGTTTGATGTGCCCAAATTCCACATCCAACTTAGTAACAGGAACTTCACCAAAATTCAATAATCATTCTACACTCCTCCATTTATTGTCATAATTAGTACTCAGATCATGCAAACTTTTAAAGTCTAAATATATTCCTTAGTAATCTCTATTTTCCCTTTTTTTTTCAAAGATAAAGCATATAAAATTGCTAGCACATCATCTGGAGCTGCAGTAAACGTCAATCTCAATTCCCAACTAGGTTGGATTAAGCAAGCACACAATGCACATTAGCATAGTTGATATTCTCAGTAAAGGTGATATTCATAGTTGATGATCAAGCAAGCACACGCATCAAAAAACCGAATATTCCATACAAATATACTATTTTACAGGATTATTACGCACACGGCGCACATTAGCATAAAGGAAAAAATCAAAATCAAGTCTCACCTGCGATGCAGCGGTACCAACTAGCGACGGAGCTAAACCTCCATATAGCCTATCCCACCCTTCCTGCTTTACAACCTGTAGATCAACCAAAACATTACCAAAAAAATGAGAAATTGAAAAGTAAATAAAGTTAATTTTGACATAAAAACGGAGCCAAAAACAAAAAGAAAAAACCTGGCACATATGTTCAATAGTTCCAAGCGTTTTCTTCATCTTCTTCGAATTTCTATCTGTTCGCTGCCGAGTATTTACCTGACATCACAGAAGTCAAACAAAGCAAAAACAAAAATTCTACTAGTAAAATAATGTCTAAAATAGTGAAGAAAATAACATCATACTGTGTCAAGAGGATAGGTGATGAGTTGAGCTACGATGCCGGCTCCGGCACCGGCGATGCCACAGATCAAAGCATCCGACATAACTTCCGTCAAAAAAAAATTGGGAGAAGTAGCAGAAAATAGAAGAAATTGGAAATTTGATTATGAAAATATAAATAATAACACGCGAGCGGAATGGAGACTAATAAATCGCTCGCTATCAGTTTCGATTTTTTCACTTTGTTCTTCCGTTTAAAATAGTGTCACGTGCTAGTTTGAAACATTTCATTATGATACATTGACAAATGAATTTGAAACTTGATATTTTTGTTTATTTATTGATAATGAAAAATAATAATTGTAATCGGAAAATATATGATTATATTTCTTAAAATGATATAAGATATACAAGTTTGATTTATTTTGAAAAACGAAAATGAAATGAATTATAGAAGTAAAATAATATTATATAATGAATAAAAAAAGGAAAGTAATTAAGTTGTATCAGATTACAAGAATTGAAACTTGGTTAGTTTGGAATACCTTTTGAGGATCGAATAGTAAAAAGGTTTTATTTAAAGAAAATATGTGTGATTGAACAAGTGTGTGAATAGAAATAATTGATTATATAGTTCGATATTGCTTGTTTTTTTTGGTTGGATGTTAATAGGAGTGTGCAAAAGTCAAATCGAAAAAATGGTATTCAGTTATTGAGTTTTTAAAAAAATTATTGAGTTATAGATTCGATATCGATTTTTACTATTGGAATATTGGGTAAAAAAAAACGACAACCCAATAAGACCGTAATAATTTATTATTTTACCCTTCCTAATTATTAAATAAAATAATATAATATATAATTAGACACTATAACTATATCAAATTATTAGTACTTTACCAACTTCACACCGGACCACTTTAATAGTTTTTACTGTTTACTCAAAAGTCAAAACTTAAAGATTAAACTAAGGGGTTCACTATTGCAGTTATTTGATTTTAATTTTAGTTTTAATTTAAGTCTTGTTGAACTGTTTATTTTAGTTTTAGTTTGTAATTGTAGGTTGTAGCATTTACAAGTTTGTAAAAGGTCTATAATTTGATTAACATAAAATTTTCATACTATATTTTGGTGGTAGCATGTAATTATAGCCTTCGTACTATAATTTCTCGTATTGATGCAATTTTTCATTATCTTTCTTGTTTCACTATATCAAATCATTTAGAGAAGTGAGAAGACATATAATATTTTACGGACATTTTCTTATTGGGTAAACCGAAAAATAAATCAATAATGATTAAAAATCGATAAAGAATATCTTATTGATTTGTTATTGAATTAGCACATTTAAAAATTAAAAATTGATAAACCGAACCCATATACATAAAACCAAACTGAATCAATCGATGTACACCCCTAGACACTAACTATTTGGTTGTGTACTGAATAGAGAGAATCCTGACCTCTTTCGTAGATAGACAAACTTATTCTATAGTTATCGTTAGTTATTGCCTTCATAATTCAGATACAACTAAAAAAACATATACAACTTACAGGTAAGTAAGTTTCTTATTTGTATATAAATTTTAATTATATATTTATACAATTGGAATGAATACCAAAATATACAAATTAATAATCGTCCTATACACTTATAATTATACAATACAAATATTTTCCTGCCCAAGTCTCTTTTGCCTTTCTCTCTTTCTCGTTTTATACAAATTTAAATTATATATAATTCTCTCTCTTTCTCGTTTTATACAATTCGTTTTATACAATTCGCTTCAATAGTATATGTATAGCGAATTATACATATATATGTTTGTTATGGAGCGAAATTATGCAAACTTTGCTATAACATACAAATACGAATTTTGTATTTGCTATATATGAAAGTTGTCCTTAATTTTATTTGTCCACTACTTTAAAAATATATTTATTTATTTTATTTATTACTTTTATAATATCAAGAATTGATAAATATTAAATTTTTTTAAAAAATGTCATGTCATTAAAAATTTAAAAAAACGTTTCTCATGTACCTAAATATAAGAGCTGAGAATATAATGCATAAAACACATTCACCGAATGCGATTTATGAGTAAAATCTTACGGCTTCTTATTTATTATTGAAATTACTACATTACCCCTTCATTCTAATTTTATTTGTTATTGTTAAGATATGTCTATTTATTTTATTTATACCTTTATTATATCAAAGAAATAAATATTTTATCTTTTAAAAAACATTATGTCGTTAAAAACTTGAAAAAATGTATCTCATATATCTAAATAGAAAAGCAGAGAATAGAAGGCATAAAACACGTTTTATGAGTAAAACACTGTGTCTTCTTATTTATTATTAAAATTACTACGTTACATTTCACTATTATTAATCTATTATTTTTCTATTTAATTTAAATAAGAGCAACTTTCACATATAGCAAACAAAAAATTCATATTTGTATGCTATAACAAACTTTACATAATTGCGCTCCATAGCAAACATAAAACTGTATAATTCGCTATACATATACAATTGTATAATTCGCTGGCCTAAATTGTATAATTCGCTGGCCTAATTCGCTGCAATTGTATAATTTGCTTTGCATACAGTTGAATCGAATTAAAATGTATGTATATTGCATAATTATAAGTGTATAGCAAGAAGATATATGTTTTTCTCGCTTTATACAAAAACAGAAACACAATATATACATTTCTGTTGTATAAAGCTAGAGAAAATTGTATTTCACTGCAATTGTATAATTCGCAATTGTATAATTCGTTGGCCTTTTTCTCTGAAATATTTGAAGTAAAATGTTTGTAAATTGTATAATTAAGTTTATAACACGAAGATATACATTTTTGCATGTGTATATACAATTTTCTCTCGCTTTATACAAAACAGAAACAAAATTATACACTTCTGTGTATAAAGCGAGAGAGGCGAGCGAGAATGGAGAGTGGCGAGCGAGATTTTTGTGAGAGAGACGCTGGAAAATTTTAGCTAATGTTTGCTATGGAGCACAATTAAATCAAACCCTAGCTATTCCATTTTATTTAGGTTATTAGTTTGCTATTCTATATAATTTTCCCATTAAATAATACACACCACACCTTTATACAGAGCGATAAACAGCCCAATTTATTTGGGCTTTTCCTTTCAATTCTACAACATTCGGGCCTAGCATGGCGTATGGGGCTTTGGGGAAAAAATGAAAAAGGAATTTTTATCTATTTAGTCAAATTTTATCACTTTTTGAAATTAAGTCGGTACGCTAGAATGGAGCAATATAACTTCTCAGTATTATCTGAGAAAGAAGGTTATTTATTTATTTCAAAATTAATAGAAGCAGATAAATAGAAATTATTTTTGCTCATAAATTACATAAAAAATACATATTTGATACGATATATTTAAGACCATAAAATTATTTCTAATGTTTTCTCATGACACGTTTAAATTACAAAATGAAATGTGTCGTTCAAATGATCCGATCTGTATTGAATATAGCATTTTTTATTAAAAACCACATAATTTTTTTTATTTAAATATTATTACGCTATATCAAATTAAATCAGATAAAATAATTGAAACAAACGAAATATATCTTGTGACGCAAAGGCTTACCCAGAATTTCAAAAGGATGTCTGTACTATTAAGAAAAAAATGCATCTAAAATATAAATTTAATTGGTTTGACTTTTATGTTTTTAATGTTGAACCATTAAATTGTATAAATCCAATATATATAATATTACTAGTTTAAATTTAAATATACACAATTGATTTAATTATATAAAAAGAAAATTGCTGCTAATTCTTTTAGGAAATTTTAATATTGTAGCTCACTTCAAAATTTTGAAAGATTAAAGCAAAAAAGCAAAAAAATTGATTGAGACGCCATAATTTTTATCGATAACCACTTGGAGAGTTGTTATTAAAAAAAAATATATATAATTGAAATTTCTATCTTTTCTAAAGAGATACATCCCATCATTATCATATCATTATATACTATTTTTAACATAGATTTACACCTCCATATTTAAATACTTCATCTGTTCCTAATTATTTGTTAATTTTTGAATTGACACATATATTGAAAAATAATTGATGACGTTGTAAGTTTATCATTTTATTCCTATTAATTATGAAGTAGATGAAAATTTTCTATATTTTTCAAAGTAATTAGTCATTTTATTCAGCATATAGTAGATAAGAAAAATATATCCTTTTCTAATTTATCAAAATAGATAAGTAATTAGAGATAACTATAAAAAAAAATAAAAAACGAAAGAATACATTTTAAAAGAATAACACTATTTTATATAATCTAAAAAAATATATAAATTCACGTAAATCCACGAAACCTCCTCTAAATACGTCTATGTTGTGAAGCCATCGATATTGAAGTGACTAGTGGCATTTTTGTTGCCACCTATATTGAATACATGACACTTGCTATCTATATATGTGCCAAAGTGACTAATCCAATACAAAAGAGAACTTGACACTTTTTATGTATTATATATATAAAAGGTAATTTTATTGTATTTTTTTGGTCAAAACTATGTTTTTTATTTAAAACGAATTCATTTTAATTATAGTGCTTAGTCATATAGTATGTTGAAAGGAATTCACAAGATGAATGAATCAAGACGATACATTGTATATATTAAGTAAAAGTCTATATACACCTTTGACATCCTTATGTGTACATTAATAATTTATTTTAAATACTTCGATCTTTTTAGTCCATATTAATTGATTGTAATGACTTTAAAAAAACAAAACTAAATTCACACTTTTAATGAACTAGAATGCATAATCATTGTAGTAAAAATATACATAATTAACAAAAAAGTTAATTTTTTATAGATATTAATTAAAAGTGATAAATTATTTATCGATATTAATTAATTGTCATTTGATTCAATATTTTTTATCGGTATTAATTAATTAAATAATTATTATTATTATTTACAAAGAGTGATTAATACCGCTAAAGATCGTTTAGTACAGTGTATTAAAAAAATGCATAGCTTACTTGGTAGTCTTTTTAGTTATACACTATATTGTGTATTGCCAATATCATGAATTTCTAGGTTTTAACAATAAATAATAATTTTAAATTTTAGTGACCAGTTACAGAAGCGACTCCATAGGCTTTCGTTTTGGTGTCTCTCCAAAATTGCAGTCATGGTAAAATCAGACACAATTGCCTCTCAATTCTTTTTCTTTACATCTTTTTTTCACGATAAATAGTGTTTTTAATGCAATGCATACTTTTTTTAAAAGAATCAAATCAAACAATGCATAAAAATAATCTGTGTATAATTAATACATGTATCGCTAATGTAACATTACTAATACATTCTATTTAACATTATTTTTATACACTCCATCGAACGACGATGAAATAGAAGGATTTCTCATAAATATAGTCATCTAAATAAATATAACTTTGATAAATTATTATTTTTTAATAAATTAAAATAATATTTATTTTGGAAGAGAGGAACTATATATACATAGTGCTCAACAGATGCAGTACTATTGAGTGATTAATCAAGGAACCTAACCCAAAGCGTGACTTAATTAATTAATTAATTAATTAATAGTAATAAAATTCTTCATTGTTGCTATTGAACTGTCATTCACGTGAAAGCTGGGAAATAGTCTAAGTACTATGTCAACTTGATTAATTTTTTTTGTTAATTAATCAAGATACTAACTATCAAGTGAACCTCGAAAAGTCAAACTAATATTAATTTGAGCAACAAAATACATACTCCCTCAATTTCCATTTATTTTTCTAATTTTAAAAAAATATTTTTAAATCTTATAATTCTAAATTAAAGTTATGTTGAAAAAAGATATACAAAAACGTCTTTGAATTTTTATAATTTTAATTACTAACATTTGAAAGTTAAATTCTAAAAAGAGCAATACTAAAATGGCCAGAATTTGGACAGAAATTCAAAAAGTCTATAATATTCGTTTGTTTTAGAATAATATAATTTTTTTCATTTTTTTAATTAAAAGATATTAAAGTTAAAAGGGTAATAATGTTTTAAAAAATAATTAGTGTGAAGTATGTTATTTTACTATTTTAATCAAATTCTATTTAAATTTTCCTGATAATTTTTTTTTCCTTTTAAAAAATATCAAAGAAAAAAAAAGAGACTTTCTAAAACAAACTAAAAAAATGAAATTAAGACAAATAAATGAAACAACAAATATTAACACTATTTATTTAGAGTTTTATAGTAATGAAAATTAGAAAAGGTAAAGTTTTAACGCTCACATATGCGTTAGAAAATAAAAACGAACTAAGTGATATAACGTAAACAATCTATCTGACACAAATATAATTGAATATCGTAATTAATTGATTTTACGGCTCGATTCCATCATCCTTATATATCATAAAATGAATAATTTTATTGTTAATTCAAAACTCGCTTTCAATAATAACTCTTACTAAATACTTATAAAAATGTAATTCCATATAGTATTTTATACTTGTATTAAAAAATAATCTTGTCCACCGACTAATCTAAAATGACGGCTTTAATGATTATTTAGGTTATTAATGAACCGACTTTTTCAGTGGGTAATCTAAAACACAAGTCTTTATATAAGTACTGTGGGATTAATTAACTAAATTAATTAATAATTAGTTGATCTGGTGACAGTTTGGATATTTAGAAATATTTAATTTCTTGTTTTAGGTATAATTAGAAGAATGACAGCTAAAATACAGAAAGTTAAAAGTCGGCACTCATAATTAACATAATTATTATTGGGATTAACTATCAAGACATGGCTCATTGCATTGTCTCTTCCTGTATTTAAAAAGACGAGACGAGACGTTTTAAGCAGTATGGAACAAGACATTTTATGCAGTATAGAGTAAAACGTAAATTTTGAAATACGAAATATAAATTTTATAAATCTATCAAAACATCATCTCATGTATACTTTTTATAACGAATGATATATATTGTTATCCTAAATGGTATATTTATATATCAAAATATTTGATCAAAATCTGTAGATTTATTATTGGTAATCTTAGAGATTTCATTTCAATAAAAATAGTTATTTGTTAAGATAGTTGTTATAATTTATAGAGTTTATAAAGAACGTGTTGTTATAAAATTGTCATAGAGAGACATAAGCTTATGAAAAAAAATATGAAAGCGTATTTAGTGGCTTAAAGTAAAAATTAAATGGGCCTTAAATTTAAATTGTTAATAATTTTCATGTAATCTATTTCTTTTAATTTTCATTCGATAATATAATCATTTTTATTTTAAATTATTTTTTATTAGATATACTACTCCAAATATGTCAAATTTTTACTATTAATCCCTTCATTTTTCATGAAATGCTTACTTTTTCTATAAATAGTATTCAATAGTTGTTAAAAAAATAAGTTATAACTTATTATTCTAAAAAATAAAATCTCTTAAATTTAGGGATCTAAGACACATATCTTCTTTTTAACACCGTAGAATTACTCCTGAATTTTATAATAAATATTAGCTACCACAAGAAAATTACATTGTTAGCTTATTTATAGAAATACTTATTTATCTTAATATAGTTATATTTTATTAATATTTAAATAAAATAAAAGAAGTATTATATGCTAACTTGGATTCTAAATTAATTACAAGTCTAATTTGTTTAAGATTTTTATTTGTCTTATCAAAAATACGAAAGATTTTTTCACCGCTTTGTTCGTCTTCATTAGTTTCACTCTCGCTTTGTTCGTAAACATTCAAACAATCATGATAACCTTTTACTTATTATTATTAATATTATTTTAAAATTTAGACTAATTAATTTCATACAAAAATTATTCTAATTCACTAAAAATTTTTCGCAACATAAAAAAGTGTTTAAGTAGGTGCTTTCATTGCTTCAGACCATTCAATCAACAACTTAAATGAATTGAAAACAAACTTTGATCCATATACCATCCTATGTACTCCAATTTAAATAATACTTAAAGTCGATAAGAAAGATATGTCAAGAAATAAACCTTAGATCTTTAAAATATGTATTATTTTTTTCTAAAAAAAGAGAAGATAATGTGATTTTCTTGTCTGTTGATAGTAATTAATCTCTTTTTAATAAGACATTTTATATTACAAAAATGTATAATATTCTCTCCGTCCACAATTGATTGACAGATATACTTAACATAGATGTTCGAGATTAATGGTCAATTTAAATAACTAAAAAATAATTAGTCAATTTTTTTCAAAATTTGCCCTTAATGATGATGTAGTTCAATCGAAAAGTTACGTAGACTTTTGATATTCTTGATATAATAAGATTATATTAATCAAATTATATTATATACTAAATTTTTCTTGAGAGATGTGCATGATCTTAACATGACAAACAATTATGAACGAATGAAGTATTTAGTAATAAATTTTAAACGTCCTCAACTTAGTTCTATTGGTTTGTAAAATGTGGCATGCCACACCTATTGCTAGTTAGTACTTAGTAGTAACTAATTATTGATCAACTAGTATTATTATCGATAACTATTTTTCCCTCCGTCTATTTTTACTGATCTAATATATTAAAATAATTATTTAATTTTATTTATATATATTATTTATATTTTAATTTTTTAAACCAATTCTATTTATAAAAAATTTCTTACAATATATCATAAGCTACACATCCCAGATTTTCTGGGAGAAGAACTTCGATTTCTTCATTACTATGATTCTAGGAAAGATTTCACCATATATATAATTGCGTGACAATCCAGTAACAAATAGAGAAAGTGAATCAATATCCTACTAAATTATTACCCTCCCAATCTCAATTTAGGTAGCATTATTTAATTTTAACATAATTTTTTTGTAATTTAATGTCTAAAACACTCTTGATCGTGACTATAAATTATTTCATTAAGCGTAAGAAAGTAATTTTAAATAAAATTATTTTTCAAATATGAAAATATATCATTTTTCTGAACAAATTAAAAAACATATTATATACTATAAATTGAGATAAGAAGAAAATTATTCCATAGGTAAATTGTGTGTAATTATATTGCCTTTGAACTATAACTTCTAGATATTAAACCCTAAAAATTTACGTGCAAATGTTTACACAAAGCTAATATATATGTTATGTGTATAAATGTATACTATATTTTGTTTTATTAAATCACGTAATAATGAAAATTATAAATATTTGATGTGATTAATTTTTTTCTGTGTTGGGTTTGAAGTATGTTTTATAACTTTATTTATGATTTTTTTGATTCATGATGTCTTTACCATTATGAAAATTGTGGTTTATAGTTGGTCACGTGCCAATCAATTATATGATTTAACGAGCAAGTCCCTTAATTCAAATAATTTAATTATGAAAAATAGACAATTTGGGTCAACTCCCCCTGGTATATCAAATTGTTTAAAGACAGAGTATATCTTTATGGAAATTAGAAAGAATTAAGACAGCCAAAACAAAAAATAAAATCAAAAGAAATATATCTCCATAATCTCAGCAATATGCATGAACCCAAATCCTAATTCCAAACGCATATAAAAACCCCCTATTAGTACTCTCACTTTCATTCCTCACTCACTAAATCAAATTATCCGCAATGCCTTCTGCAACTGTGAACTTAGTGTCCAAATGCACCATTTTCCCATCGGAAAAATCATCTCCTAATTATCTAAGACTCTCCGTTTCCGATCTTCCTATGCTCTCTGTTCACTACATTCAGAAAGGTTGTTTATTCACTCGTCCGCCTTTTCCGATACCTCAACTCATTTCCCTTCTTAAGATCAGTCTATCTCATACTCTCACTGACTTCCCTCCACTCGCGGGACGATTTGTCACAGATTCAGATGGCTACGTTTACATTAACTGCAACGACGATGGTGTTGATTTTGTTCATGCTACAGCTACACACATTTGTATTCGCGATGTGATAGGTTCTATTGATGTTCCTCATTGTGTTAAAGAGTTTTTCCCTTTCGACAGAACGGTTAGCTATCGAGGGCATTTTATCCCTCTTCTAGCTGTACAAGTGACGGAATTAGCTGACGGCGTGTTCATTGGATGCGCCGTCAATCATTCCGTCACTGACGGGACTTCGTTTTGGAATTTCTTCAATACATTTGCTGAGGTGAGTAGAGGTGTTAAAAGGATTGTAAGGCAGCCTGATTTTACACGTGATTCTGTTTTGATTACGAATTCTGTACTGAAACTACCGGCTGATGGACCGAAAGTTACTTTCGCCGGCGATGCTCCGTTGAGGGAGAGGATTTTTAGTTTTAGCCGGGAATCGATTCAGAGACTCAAAGCGAAGACGAACAATCAGAAATTGAATTTCGACGGAGAAATTAACATTGTTGAATTGATTGCAAAACAGAGCAACGATCACCTGAAAATCAAAACGGAATCGGCTGAGATTTCATCATTTCAATCGCTTTGCGCATTGCTGTGGCGTGCAGTAACACGTGCAAGGAAATTCCCATCTTCGAAAATGACGACATTCAGAATGGCGGTAAATTGCCGTCACCGTCTCCAGCCGAAGCTAAATCCGTTATACTTTGGCAACGCGATTCAGAGCATTCCGACTTACGTATCAGCAGGGGACGTATTATCTCACGATCTACGCTGGTGCGCGGAGCAATTGAACAAAAACGTGAAGGCACACGATGATTTTATGGTGAGAAAGTTCGTAGGGGATTGGGAAAAGGATCCACGGTGTTTTCCGTTGGGAAATTTCGACGGAGCTATGCTAACCATGGGAAGCTCTCCAAGGTTTCCAATGTATGAAAATGATTTCGGATGGGGAAGGCCGGTTGCTGTTCGGAGTGGACGGGCTAACAAATTTGACGGGAAGATATCAGCGTTTCCGGGGAGAGAAGGAGGAGGAAGTGTGGATTTGGAGGTGATTTTGTCACCGGAAACAATGGATGCCCTGGAGTCTGATCCGGAATTCATGCAGTTTGTTAATGGCTATTGAACTTTTCTTTAACATAGTAGCTTTTGCTTTTTGTGATTTTACTCGATGTGTATTCCGTTGTGATTAATGTAATTGAGTTTAACCTTTTGTTGAATTGCTAAAAACTATTACTATTTCGTATCATAAATATTTGTCTAAGGTTTCCAATGTACGAGAATGATTTCAGTCTCGTACATTGAAAAACTCGGTGAGCTACAAATTGTTATAGCACAACTCCGTCAAAATTTTCCAACGTGGATCCTTTTCCCAGTCCTGTACGAACTTTATAACCACAACATCTTCTTACACCTTCACGTTTTTGTTCAATTGCTCCGCGCACCAGTGCAAATAGTGAAACAAAACGTCTTCTGCTAATGCATAAATCGGAATTCTCTGAATTGCGTTGGCAATGGAATTGGACATAACCTTTCTGAATTTAGCGAACAGAGAGCATCGGAAAATCGTGAACGGAGAGTTTTAGATGAGTAAGAGATGATTTATCAGATCGAAAAAGTATTGGATTTGAAGACCGAAAGTTGTGGTGTTGTTATTAATTGAAATAAGCTGAGGATGAAGTAAAAGTAAGGAAGAGGAGGGCTTTATATAGGAGATTCATGAACTTAGGTTCATGCATTTGTTCGAAAATATTGAGAAATCACTGAATATTTTCATAATTTAAACGTGTTTTATAACACTATCGTTAAGAATATTTCACCGTAAAAAAATGTGGAAGACCAAAAGTAACTCAGTTGTAGTGTTTTTGTTATTACTTTGAAATAAGGAGTGAAAGTAAGAAAGAGTAGGGCTTTATATAGGAAATGAGTGAGTGATTCATGGAACTTAGATTCATGCACTTGTACACTATGTTTGAATCATTGTTATCCATTGTATTGTATTGTGCGTTACTATACTTACAATGTTTGTTTTATTTGTTACTTAAAATAAATTGTACTGTATTGTTAAATTTCATTGTTACGTAACAATGGAAAATCCTATTTTATGGAACAACCCAATTTGATGTGGTTCCATTGTTACTTAATTTTTTTTCCCAATTATATCTTTACATAATATTTCAAAATACTATTTTACCCTTTACCTAAATTATTTAAATCTAGTCAAACCTCCCACCCTAGAATAATTAAAGATATTTAGGTAAATTTATAAATTACAATACAATCAAACCAAACAATTTAATTGTTACTAAACAATAACAAACAATACAATCTAACCAAATATTGTATCTATCATACAATAAAGTACAATACAATACATTATGAAATAATGAGTAACAATGATCCAAACAAAGTGCTAGAGGTATAACATGTGCTCAACTTATATGTAATTCGTGTTTTTTTTCAAATATTAAATTAAATTAATTATATTTAAATTTTTTAAATCCATAATCTGAATCAAAATCAATCAAAATCAGATTATTTCAACCTTAGTTTGTTTTAAAAGATGATGTATAGAACTTTGAAGGCTAGATAATTTATAAATATGTATAAAATGAATAGTTTTTACATATACAAGTTTTCATAAAAATAATGAGTAAATATTTTTTTTATAATTTTCTTTTTATTCTTTTGGATAAATAAAGAGAGCCAAGATACATATTCTATTAACAAATTTAAAATATAACTAGTATCAATATCAACTATGTCTTGATGATGACAACACAGGTTTAAGATGTCATTTTGTGCTTTTAGTATCTAGTATCTATATCTATATATTATATACAATGGATTCAGAAATTAATTAAATGATAAAAGGCATTGGATTATAAACTTAGCAATTATGATTTAGGATTTAGTTAAGTATAATTGTCAACAACAATTAAAATGAAAGGAAGAAAACATCACTTACTCACTTATACCCAGCATAAAAGTTACTCTTCCGTTCATTTTTATTTGTCATATTGTATTTATCAAAAGTTAATTTAATTAATTTTAAAATTTAAATTAAATTATATAAATTTGATATTTTAAATAACAGATTTAAATATTCAAAAGTTATATAAAAATATTATAAATTATAATTTTTTATATATTAATATATTAAAATATTAATTAAAATTCTAAAAATTTAACTCTAAAAATAATAATTATGACAAATAATAATGGACGGACGAAGTCATTGAATTTGTAGGCCTTAAAGAAAATGTCAGCCAACATAAATAATATTAAAAGCAGGAACTCAGTGATTATTATTACTAAAATTAGAATTCTACCACTCCTGGGATCAGGGACATGTCTCATTGTCCCTTCCATTTATAGAAAAAATAGTTTAATATAAGTATTTCCTTCTTTCGATTTTAATTTATGTAATATTTTTTAGATTTTAAGCTTTAAATAAATTTATTTTCTGTTATAATTTTTTTTATATATTTTTTAAATATTTTGGTTATTTAGTTATTGAGTTTTATTGTACTTTTTACGTATATAGATTTAATATCAAAAAATTTAAAAATTTTATGTGTATTTCTAGTTAAATTTAATTGTTTAACTCTAAAAAAAAAGTGTCATATAAATTGAGACGAATGGGTATTAATTTTTGATTTGAGTGACTTTTGATGAAATAATTAAAAAAATATTCCCTCCGTTCGAAATTGTTTGTCATGTTGCGCTTATCGAAAGTCAATTTGATTAATTTTCAAAGGTAAATTAGATCATATTAATTCGATATTTAAACAAAAAAATTAGATATAAAACTATATGAAAATTACTATAAATTACAATTTTTTTGCATATTAATATGATGAAAAAATACATCTTAAAATGTTAGTCAAAGTTTTTATAGCTTGACTATAAAATAGAAACCATGACAAACAAAATCGGACGGAGGAAGTATGACTTTTCTAAAAGAAGAAAAAAACGCTTTGTTCATTCACCTATTTTAAATACGAGCAACTTACAAAAATGACTATATTTTCACGATATTAAAGGTCAATAACTATAAGTACGATATTTTTTAAAAAATGACTATGATTTGTCTTTTTCTAACTGTATTATCGTATATGTTTTTTATTTTTTTATTAATACGTTTTACAGTTTTAATTAATTACAACAAATTATATAAAAAAAATTAATTATTTGTACAAATTTAAATTAGTATCTTTATTTATAAAATTTAAAGCATTAATATATCAAGGATACACTTACTTGTAAAAACTTGATGTATTAATATATTATACAAGATAAAGTATAATAATTTAGCAAATGACCGCGATAATTTGAAAAATAAATACAATATTGTTAAAAAAAAAATGAATACACCAATATAGTATAACATATGAACATATCCTTATTAAACAAAAGACGGGGTACATTTGACAACTCAGAAACAATAAAAAATGAAAAATAATAGAACATGTAGATAACAAAATGTGCAAGTATTTGCATGTATAAAAAAAATGAAAAAGCCAATATACGTTAATTTCTTTTTGATCAAGCTTTTTCCATAATACTTGAGGTTTGGTGTTAACTCATGTATTTGTTTATAAAAGTATAGTATTATTGTATCCAATTATACTTGTATTGCCTAATCAACATTTCAAATTCGATAAATTACTTATGCATCCAAATATACTTGTATTCACAAATCACCAGTTCAACTTGTGTTAAAATTAGAACACAAGTATCTATGTGTATACTATTTTACTGTATGGACATAGATTGTGGTGCACTGCTGGGAGTACTTCTCCCTTAACCAGATGTCTCAGATTCGAGCCCTGGGCATAGAGAAATTCTGTAGGGAGCGTCACTCCGAATGGACCCTGCAGAGAGCTATTCAGATTAAGTCGAAGCTCCAATATGGCCGAACATCAGGTGGAAGACCAAAAGAAAAAACTATTCTACTGGATACAAATTTGACGATCACACAAACCTTGATTTCTTTTTAGTTATTACTTTGAATTTAGATTTATCAACTGAAACATGAATTTATTTTCTGAATAAAATTTGTTAAGAGAGATTTATTACATATAGAAAATGATTTCTTAATTGATTTATTCAATCATCATAAAAAAGACTTTTCTTTTTCATATATTGCTGATTGAATTGTGTTAACAAATTCTTAAAATCCAGTAACAAACTGCATGAATTCTGTGTCTGACTCAAGGCCTTCCATTGTTTCCGGTGACAAAATCACCTCCAAATCCACACTGCCTCCTCCTTTTCTCCCCGGAAACGCCGATATCTTCCCGTCAAATTTATTCGCTCGTCCACTCCGAACAGCAACCGGCCTTCCCCACCCGAAATCATTCTCGTACATTGGAAATCTCGGCGAACTCCCCATTGTTAGCATAGCTCCGTCGAAGTTTCCCAACGGAAAACACCGTGGATCATTTTCCCAATCATTTACGAACTTCCTCACCATAACATCATCGTGTGCCTTTACGTTTTTGTTCAATTGCTCAGCGCACCAGCGTAGATCGTGCGATAATATGTCTCCTGCTGATACGTAAGTCGGAATGCTCTGAATTGCGTTGCCGAAGTATAACGGATTTAGCTTCGGCTGGAGACGGTGACGGCAATTTACCGCCATTCTGAATGTCGTCATTTTCGAAGATGGAAATTTCCTTGCACGTGTTACTGCACGCCAGAGCAATGCGCAAAGCGATTGAAATGATGAAATCTCAGCCGATTCCGTTTTGATTTTCAGGTGATCGTTGTTCTGTTTTTCCATCGATTTAACAATGTTGATTTCTGCATCGAAATTCAATTTCTGATTGTTCGTCTTCGCTTTGAGTCTCTGAATTGATTCCCAGCTAAAACTAAAAATCCTCTCCCTCAACGGAGCATCACCGTCGAAAGTAACTTTCGGTCCATCAGCCGGTAGTTTCAGTACAGAATTTGAAATCAAAACAGAATCACGTGTAAAATCAGGTTGCCTTACAATCCTTTTCACACCTCTACTCACCTCAGCAAATGTATTGAAGAAATTCCAAAACGATGTCCCGTCAGTGACGGAATGATTGACGGCGCATCCAATGAATACGCCGTCAGCTAATTCCGTCACTTGTACAGCTAGAAGAGGGATAAAATGCCCTCGATAGCTAACCGTTCTGTCCAAAGGGAAAAACTCGTTAACACAATGAGGAACATCAATAGAACCTATCACATCGCGAATACAAATGTGTGTAGCTGTAGCATGAACAAAATCAACACCATCGTCGTTGCAGGTAATGTATACGTAGCCATTTGGATCTGTGACAAATCGTCCCGCGAGTGGAGGGAAGCGAGTGAGAGTATGAGATAGATTGATTTTAAGAAGGGAAACGAGTTGAGGTATCGGAAAAGGTGGACGAGTGAATAAACAACCTTTCTGAATGTAGTGAACCGAGAGCATAGGAAGATCGGAAACGGAGAGTTTCAGATCGGGAAGTGACGATTTTTCCGACGGAGAAATGGTGCATTTGGAGTTTAAAGTAACATGAGTAGTAGCAGCAGCAGAAGGCATTGTTAGTTTGGTTAGTTTTTGTTACTAGTTAGGCTGCTGAGTATGAAGTGAGAATAAGTAATTTGATGGGTTTATATAAGAGTTTTGATTCATGCATTTGTGTTAGTGCTTACTTGTCTTTTCTCTTTGTTGCTAAGTTTGAAACATGGGTAGAAGTTGACCTCATTTTTATTTTTGGGGGAATGCACTTAAAAAATGACTTAGCTGGCCCGTGTCCAACGTGAAAGTGGATTCAATTTTTTATATGTATATGATATCTTTTAACACTACTGAAATGGTTAACGATTCGATGTTCATCAAAGGTCTCGTATTCGAGTTAAATTTTGTTGATAGTATCATTTTCGAAA
Organism: Solanum pennellii; assembly: GCF_001406875.1. Classification (NCBI taxonomy): domain Eukaryota; kingdom Viridiplantae; phylum Streptophyta; class Magnoliopsida; order Solanales; family Solanaceae; genus Solanum; species Solanum pennellii. The sequence goes on from NC_028641.1 coordinate 74,831,801, forward strand.
AGATGTTATTATGTTCGATTCAGATTTAGTTGGAGCGTGGAAAAAACTAGGTGGGAAATCACACACACAAAAGAAACTAGTAAGTTACTCTGAGTTCAACAATAACTATTTAATAATATTTGTCCACTTTTATGGAACCAATAGATAATTTTGCAATTAATTTCTAATTTTGTCTTTATTATTAATTATTGTCATTCTCATATTACTTTTTTAAGATATTGTGTTTATTACTTTCTCTGTTCTTTACTTGTTCACTTTTGAATTGACACGCCTATTAAAAAAATAATTATTGATATAGTGAGTTTATCGTTTTATCTATATTAATTATGAAGTGAATGGATTAAAATTTAAAAGTTTAAAATTTTCAAGAAGTTCCACCTTTTTCAAAGTAATGTATTAAGGATATAACAAGTAAAAAAAAGGGCAACTTTCATATATAACAAACATAAAATTTATATTTGTATGCTATAGCAAAATTTGAATGATTACGCTCCATAGCAAACTTATATATGTATATTCGCTATACATATACAATTGAAGCGAATTGTATAAAACTAGAAAGAGAGAAATTATATACAATTTGAATTGTATAAAAGGAGAAAGCGAGAAAGGCAAAATTGAGTTGTATAAAACAAGAAAAAGATAAATTATATATAATTTGAATTTGTATAAAACGAGAAAGAGAGAAAGGCAAAAAGAGACTTGTGCAGGGAATATACAATTGAATCGAATTGTGTAAAACGAGAAAAAGAGAAATTATATACAATTTGAATTTGTATAAAACGAGAAAGATAAAAGAGACTTGGGCAGGGAAATATTTGTATTGTATAATTATAAGTGTATAGGACGAAGATATATTTATTTGCATGTGTTTATACAATTTTCTCTAGCTTTATACAATTAGAAACACAATTTATAAAATTCCATCGTATAAAGCGAGAGAGGCGAGCGACAGAAATAAGCGAGCAAGAGAGGGTGAGTGGCGAGCGAGAATACGAGGGAGAGAGGAACTGACAAACAGTTTGCTATGAAACACAAATAAATCAAAGGGTAGCTACTATATTTATTTTATCTTATTAGTCTGTCATTCTATAAAATTATCCGTAAAAAAATTGTTTTTTCTTGATTTGTCAAAATGAACAAATCACGATCTCCATTTTAGTAGTCCTAGCTATCCACTCCACTATGTGGTAGAGTGTTCGTCCCAACCCCTTCGCAGGGGTACCTTCCCTTTTAATTGAGATAGGAACAAAATAAGTATATACAATAATATAAAGGGTGATATAATAAAATCACGCTTCTTTAATAATTTCTTAGAAAAATATGTTAAGTCAATAACAAACATGTATTTTTAGATAGACTGAGTATTATGATCTCAGGAGATTACGAATTCGAGTTATAAAAATAACTTCTCGTAGAAGTACAAAATAAATAAAAATACATATATTAGGTATTTATGGTCCATTTTTTTCCTTTTTCTTTTGTTAAATATAACAAAAGTTTAGTAGATTGGACCATATTTTTTTTTTCCTTTTCACACACACCCTAGACTATATAATATTTTTCTTTTGTCTTCATATATTTATAAATATATAGTAAATTCATGAAATTTGGTTCATGCATTTGTGAAGGTGGCTGTAGTTGTCTTTTCTTTTTGTTTTCATTTCCGTTATTTGACTGGTTAGACATGCCCAAATGCCCCATCTAGCAATATGGATTGTGATGACATCGATGTTACTGTTTCGTTCTTTATCAAAAATTTTAAATTTAATATTAAAATTGTTATTTCTGAATAAATCTATAATACGTGTAATCTATAAAATCTAAAATATTCTCTTTTAAAAACGAATATAAAGTACTAGTCCCTCCTTCCATTTACTTGTTCCCATAAGAATACTCTCTTTGTCTCGTTTTATTTTATATTTTAGTTACGAAAAAAGGTCAAAAATATCTTTGAACTTTCAGAAATAGCTTAAACATACCCTTGAAGTATATTTCGGCTCAAATATACCCATACTGTCAAACTATAGGGTCAAAAATATCCTTCTCATTAACGGAATCGGTTAAACGCCACTTAGATGTCATGTGGATGTCACAAGGCATGCCACATAAGCCAATAGAGTTCCACTCATGCCGCGTATAAACTTATCCTTAATTTTCTCGATTTTCCGTAGAATTTAGAAACGATTTCACTGAAGATCATAGAACTCATTTTCCTCATTTCTCCATTTCCTTAGAACGATTTCACAAAATACATAAGTTCTAAGGGAAAGAGATTCTATGTTCTTCAGTGAAATCGTTTCTAATTTCTAAGGAAAATAGAGAAAATTGGGGAAAATTAGGGGTAAGTTTATTTTTTATGTGGCATGAGTGGAACTCTTGGCTTATGTGGCATCGATAGTGGACCTAGAATTTTCGTTGAGGAGGTTCAAAAAATAAAAGTATAAACATCTAACTAAAAAAAAATTGAAACAAAAAAATGTAAAATATAAAACGACAACCCAAGGATTCAAACCCTGGACGTCGCGCGTAAGTTTGAGCTTAGCTACATATCTCATCCATTTGTGATTTAGGGTGTTCAAAATATATATATCAACACAAATTTAGAAAATTCACCATAGGTATACAATGTATTTTTTTTATCGAGGATGTTCGGGTGAACACCCTGGACGACACATGGGTCCGACCTTGTGTGGCATGTCATCCAAGTGGTGTTTAACAGATTCTGTTAATGAGAAGAGTATTTTTGAGCATATAGTTTGAGGAGAAGAATATATTTGAACCGAAATATATTTCAAGGGTATATTTAAGCTATTTCGAATAGTTTAAGGATATTTTTGACCTTTTTTCGTTTTAATCATCATAAGAAAACAAAAATAAATATAAGAAATATTTAATTATTAAACTATTTATGTTTAAGAAAAATATATTAATGTATGAGCGCCGTCTTTTAACGTTCTGTATGTGATCTGGCATTCTCTTTATGATTACAGAACCCAAAACGGAATCTACTAACAATTAATTAAAATATTTCTGCTAATTAATGAAAATAATGAACTTAGCTTGTTTTCTAAATAATAATCCAACTTAAAGAGTTCAGTTTGTTAATGATCCTCTAAACCGTCTTTTTTTCATTGGTCGGTGTATTCAATTAATTTAATCCAATTAGGAATATAATTAGGATATAAACCAAGTACATTATTTAATTAATGGTTTTTACTGATCTGTAGTTCCACTTGATATATGCTGTCTTTTAATTAATTAATTAATGGATTAATGGGAAGTACTACAACTATGTGCATGTCATCTTTGTGAATTTCCTTTAATCATTTTTATATATTCAATAATTTTTTACTATAGATTTAAAATTTGAAAAAAATTAATGAATTTATGACAAAAATTGTAATCAACACTTTGACTCCGCTCCGGTATGTATGAGCACCCATTTTCACCCTACTAAAAAAATTAACATAATCATCGAAAGATAGAAAAATATTTTGCGTAAATAAATATGTATTTTTATGGTGGGTGTTCTTCTGTACAATCTAACGGTTTATGTGCGATCTATGGCTCACGCCTCCTATTTGTTCAAGAAAAGCAATATTGAGTTCGATTCAATTTTGCTGTTGAAACACTATTAATTTCTTAACCTTGATAGAATAAGAAATTTGGATGTCAAAATAATTATCATAAAATTATTTATTTTCTCTGTCTCTATTTATGTGGCACATTTCATTTTTTTTGAGAGTCGAACAATTTAAGTTTGACTGAAAATTTTCGTATAACTTTTAAAATTAAATTTATATATTTGTAAACTCATAAACAATAGTATAAATCACAATAATTGACAATTCAAATTTTTTAAAAAAAATCTATGTTAAGAAAAAAATTATTTAAATTTTAAAATCTAAAAACATAGTCACGTAAAATAAAACGGAGGGAGTATTTATTAGACAAGTAAGACAAATCATTCATTTGTACGGTGGCCGTCCTTTCTACAAAAAATTGGTTGGAATCTTTCATTATCTCTTACTTACAAATAACCAATTTTTAATTTTAAAAAAAAGACTTGTAGTCAAAATTAAAGACTACATATTCAAACTATTGTCTACCACGTTTTAATTAATTTTAACTTTTAACTTTTAATAGAAATACTTTAATTTAAAGACTTTTATCATATATTATAATTAAACAAATTAAAACACTCATGTATTTAGTGAATTCATCAAATTTGATTCATGCATTTGTGGAAGTGGCTGTTGTTGTCTTTTCTTATTTCTTTTTGATTCATGCATTTATACTTTTTTGAGATATTAAATTATTTTTCAAAACACATTTTAATTCATTTCACAATATTTAAGAAATATTTTCTCTAGTCCATATTATATGAATTATCAAAACATTTCATAAGAAAAAAAAATTGATAACAAAACCTAAATGTTGTTTGTCACTATTATCCTTTGACTATTCTCCTCCAAAATGAAATGCTCCAATAAAAACCTCATTTAAAAAATATATAATAAATATGAAAGAAGATAAAATCCGAAAAAATCTCTTAATTTATTATTAAAAATGATTCACTTTGAATATGAAAAAAGTCTCGATAACTCACTTAATATAGACCAGGGCAAGGTCAGACCAACCCATACCGAAAGGGTGTCAAGCGACACCTCTTCCTCGAAAAATTATATTAGATGTCAAATTTTAGTTATATATATAGAGAGAGAGTATCGACATCTCTTGATACAAGTTAAATTTAGTTTAGTGATTAAAATGTTGCAAAAAGTTATTAAGGTCATGTATTCTAATTAATCCTATTAACTTCATAATTATATTTTTTACTATAATAACCGACTTCTCTTAATGATTATTCTGAATCCATTACTGCGTTATAATTTTAAGCTATTATAATGAGACGAAAGAAAATAAAATACATGAGTGCTGTCTTTTATCGTTCTATAGAATGTAACCATTTGTTTGGAATCTCCTCAACATTAATCAGATTCTTCTGCTAATTAATTAATTAATTAATTTAAAATATTTTAATAATTGAACTTAGCTTGTATTATAAGATCTTTTTAAACCGTCTTTTTTTGATTGGTCGGTGTGTTATATAACTCTAATCCCCAATCAATAAATGAACAATTGGATATAAATTAACAAAATACAGTATACAATAGAATCTACTAATAATATTATACATACTTCTATATATTATTTTTAATGGTTTGACTACATCAAAGATGATTATTAGCGGTAATTAATTTTTAATTGTCATTAAATATGTATTTTTTTGCAGCTATTAGCATTTTTTGTATATGCATGTTTTTAAAACCTTTAGCAACATTGGTTCTAATGACACTTAACTGATATCGATAAAGACTTAAAAACTCTTTATTAATGTCAATATATATTAGCGCTAAAAGTTGTTTTTGTTATAGTGACAGAGGCATATTCCTGATTCAAGTTTTACGAGTTTAAAATGTAAAATTATTGACATTGTATTCATTATATCTAAAATTTATAATGAAAGTGTAATTGTTTTTATTAAAATTTTTAATATGTAAATTTATGTTGTGCGTCGAAAATACTTCGATATTATCTTTGATCATAATATTCTACATCTACCTATATGATTTCTTCATATTAATTAATAGTGAGAAATTAAGGTGTCAAAGTAACCTTAATAATTAATGTTTTTTCAGCTTCCATGTGAATGACAGTTAACGATATTATGAATGATATTTTAATTTTTTTTGAATAATAGTAGAACTATTCAATTACTTGAACAATATAATACTACTAATAGTACAATGAAAAATGTTTAATATTTTATTCTTTAATTAAGGTATACTATATCAGCTAAAGTGTGTGCATTTCACTTCATCTTTGTGAATTTCACTTATAATCATTCAAGTATTTATTGACAAATCTTAAAAATATTTATTTATTTGATTAATTAAATTTTAATATACCTTTAATTTTATAACATGAGTAAACTATGTTTTTTTAAATTCTCGTCAAGTTAGAATACGTTTTCGATACTTCTCTCAGCTTTTTATTAAGAGTTTAATACTTCTACAAAAATTTTAGATCAGGATATATTTAACTTTAGTTAATCAAGTATAAAAATGTGTTTAAGACTTAATAATTTAAAAATTAAAAATATCTTCAATATTTCTAAATATCTAAAAAGGTCAAGAGTATCAAATTGTCAAGTTCAAAATATGACTATTGTAAAGTTTAGATATGTTTGTCAAATTCAAGAGAATCCCAAATCTATTTTGCCCAAATAACTAACATAAAATTAGTGTATAAATGATTATAATAACATATTTAGGGGACAAAACCCTGATCCCAGAATCTGTTTTGGGGCTGTCATTTTATAATTACGTCTTAAAACAGCAATTTTTTTTATAAAATAATATTGTTATTTATTATTGTAATTTGTAGGTTTAGTCATTAACATGATTATTAATAAATTAATATGGTCTGACTCTATTAATCATGATTTAGATGCTTTCTGCTTTTATCAGCTGACAAAAGAACTTCCACACTCCCAATAATAACATTTTCTAACCTTCTCAGTTCCGTCTATTTTTACTTATTCAATAGTGGCTCGATACATTTTTTTTAAGAAATAATAAACAAAATAATAAAAAGATATTTAGTGATAATAGATTCGATAATATTTAGTACTGTAAAAATATTTAGCGATAGTTGAGTTAATGTCATTATATTCAGAGCCTTTAAAGCTTTTAACGACATTTATTAGAATATTGATTATATACATATCCATATTTATTATTGTCACTAAATATAATAGAATAATAATTTATCATATTACTTTTTAAATATAGTAAATTCAAAAATTTGAAAAATTACTATAGATAATAATTATACTGATAAATTAGAAACTAAGTAATAAATTATCTATTGATTTTCTAAATTAAACAAGTAAAAATAGAGTAAACTGACCAAATGACATATTATAGAATATGTATAAGATGTAGTATAGGTTTATATATACGTGAGAGAGAGAATTAATTATTCCTAAAAGTAAAAATCTATTTTTATTATATAAGGAACAAGTAAAAGTGAACAAAGAAAATAACAATTAGTAATCATATTTTCACCAATACGTCCCAATTGATATACTAGTAGGAATGCTCTATACTGCGTTGTCAAGTCAAAATAAGACAAAAAAATTAACGAGCACTAATATGTGATCTGTCATTCTCCTTAAACTAATTAATTAGTACTAAATTAGTTCCACTAATAATTTAAAATATTTTTAATAAATTGAACTTAGCTTGTGTTCTAAATGATCCTCAAAACCGTCATTTCTGATTGGTCGGCACAATAATTTAATCCAATTATGAACAATTAGATATAAACTAAATACAGGTAGAAATAGTATCTACGATTAATATTATACGTATTGCTATGTATTATTTAATTATTTGACCTATAGTTCCAGTTGATATATGCTGTCTTTAATATTTTATAATATAATATATAGTCACATCTATTGTTATGTGAAAAAAAAATGTAGTCTTTAATGTACAGTATCAAGTGAGACTATAATAAACAAAAGATTTTGTGGTAATTATCTAATGATAATAATATAATTTTTTTGTATTATATTTAGTGAAAATAATAAATATTAGTATTTATAATTAATACTTTATATAAGTGTTAAAAATTTTAGCAACTATGAATACATCTCAAATATTCTGTAAACTTTTGGATATTTTCAAAGAGAGATCAAATTCAAATCATCTTAACTTGAGAAAAACGTCACTAACAGCTCTCAAATTATGTAGATCAAGTCCAAATAACCCTGGGTCAAGAAATACGTCACCCTCGAATTATGAATAGATATCTTATAAGAGAATAATAAAGGGAGGAACAAAATTGTAACTGCTATCTTGAATAAAATTAGGTTCCTTAAAAGAAAAATATGGATACAACGACATTGACTTAATTATTGTAAATATTTTTCGATAATAAATATTACTGATAAAAGAATAAAATCTATTGTTGCTAGAGTGTGTTTGGCATGAATGAAAATATTTTTCAATTTTCATGTTTGATTGGTTTAGATGTTTTCCAAATCAATTTGTTTTCTCTAAATTTAAGAAAAATAACTTACCTAAAAAAATAAGGAAAAATATTTTTCAAAACTATTTTTCAACCTCATACTCATATTTTGAGTAACAATTCCCGATACTAATTCAGTATCCTGATTCTCTATTTGGGACTCAACGATTCTTGACCTTGATTCAAAATCCAATCTAAACTCGCGATTTGAATGTCAAGTTTCGAAAAATTAAATTACACTATCGAAATCGAATATCAAATGAAGTGTTGTGTAAATTTTCTAAGGCTATAGTAGAAAATTTGGAAGATTTCATATTTTTGAAGTTAGAGCATTCCTTTAGATAAATACATGAATCCCTATCACTAATTAATGATAAAAAATGATAAAAGAAGGTAAAATCATGTTAATTTATTTTATTTCCTTATCTAAAAAGTTTGATTTTTTTATTTTCGAATTTTATTCTATGTATACATCTAAAAAAGAGTGTATTCACATCTTTTGTCATATCAATATCTAGTGGATAGGGGTTGTTAAGCCTAGCTATCAAATTGCCAAATTCAAGGAATAATTAACATAAAATATAGCTATTTTTAAATTAAAAGACTTGTATTCAAACTATTACCTACCACTTTTTAATTAATTAATTGACTCAATTTATAATAAAAATAATTTTAAAAACTTCAATCATTGATTGTGTTCTAGATTATCCTCTAAAAGACGGCCTAATTTTTAATTCATGATATTATATTAATCGGATTAATCATGAAATAGGTACACTTACTACTGTTATGCATTAATTAAATAGTTTGATTTGGTAGTTAAATGAATTTGGACATTATGGTCTCATTTGTTTGCATTTAATAAAGGTTATGAATTTTAATTATTTAGATTAAACGTTTATTTTTAGGTTTGAATTTGAATTAAGTCCCTTTGTTTCTTTTTTCAAAAGCTTGTTAATGGATCTGAAAAGCTCTGAACGAATCAGATTTGCAGGAGAGTATTAACACCACTTAATTTTATTTAATAAGTTATAAAATAATATCGTATAGCCTCTCTCGGTCTTTGCATGACTTTTGTTTTCACAATTTAAAACTTTCTTTTTTTCTTTTCTCAATCAAACACTAATTTTTTCTCTCTTGAAATGGTAATTTTTCATAATCTTTACATGTATTTTTTTTATAATAATAATTTTCTTGGGTGTATTGAAATTTGTCTAGAACACTTATTGTAATAATATTTTTGTTGTACTGATGTCATTAAGGTTTTTGAGTGAAAAAAGACTATTCATAATTAAAAATAATAACTATGAATATATATATTTAAGGTCTCTTATTAGAATTTTGTCTTAAGTCAATAATTTTATTAAGATTCTTTGATCATCAAATTTGTTTGTGAGATAACACTAATATAGTATTGTTGTTGAATTGGTTGGTGATCAAAATAATGGAGCTTAATAATTCACCATCTCAATATTTAGTTTCAGCTGGAAAAGAAAAAAACTTATTCGTCTTAATTGGAAATTGACGAGAAGATTACTGCTCTGAAATAATTGATTAGTGCACCTACATTTGAAGAATATATGAAAAAATTAGATAGACTTAGATGAGAAGAGTCATTATGTAATACATGGATTGGTATATTTTGTGGAAGTGTCAACTACAAAAAAGCATGAATGACGTTCTAGGTTTACAGGTTAGAGAATTAGATTAAGGTTATAAAAAAAAGATAAAAATTCTTTATTTTTTCTAATTAGCCAAAATAATGTTAGGCACTGATAATATGATACTTTAATTATTATTTTTCAACTCTATTTATCATACTTATTGAACTTTTTAATACTATATTGTGCCTATAAAATACTTTTTATTCGTGATTTTTTTTAATGTTATGCTTGATGGTTTTGATTTTTTTTAAAAGCAAAATGTCATATTTTTTGTTGAAATGAATTTTTTATAACATTTTATTAATAAACTTTTTGATCTCATATGCATATTCAGATATTGAAAATAAACAATAATCATTCAGTGTCCAGATTTGGAGACAACATCTTAACATTCAGATGTGTATTCAAGTCAAGACGCCTAGATCTTAATGCAAATCTTAACATTCATACGTGTATTCAGAGTCAGAGGTCTTGATCTTAATGAAAACAAATGAGGCTATAACAACAATTCGAAAAATAAGTACTCCCTCGGTTACGTTCTATTGCACTTTTTGAGTTCGAGATTCAAATAAATCTATTTTTAAACTATGTATCGGTACACTTACTATTGTCATGCATTAATAAGTACTCCCTACGATTCGTTCTGCTTCACCTTTCAAATTCAAGATTCAGTCAAATTTATTTTTGATCGTAGATTTTTCATAAATCTTTTAAATATTTTGAATAATCAATGAGTGTGACTTAAGATCTCATTTAGATAATTTATAATATATAAATTTCATTTCAAAAATATTAAACATTTTATGCGTAAAAATTATCTGTCAAACTTAAACTGTTTGACGATCAAAAAATAAATGTATCATACAAAATCAAATAGAAAAAGTACTATTTTACTCGTTCTGTTTATTTTTACTTGTCCATATTTAACTATGGAGGCCGTAATACAGTAACATTCAGTACACAGTAACATACTGCATGAACTCCGGGTCAGACTCCAGGGCATCCATTGTTTCCGGCGACAAAATCACCTCCAAATCCACACTTCCTCCTCCTCCTCTCCCCGGAAAAGCTGATATTTTTCCGTCAAATTTATTCGCCCGTCCACTCCGAACAGCAACCGGCCTTCCCCACCCGAAATCATTATCGTACATTGGAAATCTCGGCGAGCTTCCCATGGTTAACATAGCTCCATCGAAATTTCCCAACGGAAAACACCGTGGATCCTTTTCCCAATCCTCTACGAACTTCCTCACCATAATATCATCGTGCGCGTTCACGTTTTTGGTCAATTGCTCCGCACACCAGTACAGATCATTAGCCAGAACTTCCCCTGCTGATGCGTAAATCGGAATGCTCTGAATTGCATTGCCGAAGTACAACGAATTTAGCTTCGGTTGGAGACGGTGACGGCAATTTACCGCCATTCTAAATGTAGTCATTTTCGAAGGTGGGAATTTCCTTGCACGTGTTACCGCACGCCAGAGCAATGCGCATAGCGATTGAAATGATGAAATCTCAGCCGTTTCTGTTTTGATTTTCAGGTGATCGTTGCTCTGTTTTGCAATCAATTCAACAATGTTGATTCCTCCGTCGAAATTCAATTTCTGATTGTTCGTCTTCGCTTTGAGTCTTTGAATCGATTCCCTGCTAAAACTAAAAATCCTCTCCCTCAACGGAGCATCACCGGCGAAAGTAACTTTCGGTCCATCAGCCGGTAGTTTCAGTACAGAATTTGAAATCAAAACAGAATCACGTGTAAAATCAGGTTGCCTTACAATCCTTTTCACACCTCTACTCACCTCCGCAAATGTATTGAAGAAATTCCAAAACGATGTCCCGTCAGTGACGGAATGATTGACGGCGCATCCAATAAATACGCCGTCAGCTAATTCCGTCACTTGAACAGCTAGAAGAGGGATAAAATGTCCTCGATAGCTAACCGTTCGGTCGAAAGGGAAAAACTCGTTAACACAATGAGGAACATCAATAGAACCTATCACATCGCGAATACAAATGTGTGTAGCTGTAGCATGAACAAAATCAACACCATCGTCGTTGCAGGTAATGTATACGTAGCCATCTGAATCTGTGACAAACCGTCCCGCGAGTGGAGGGAAGCGAGTGAGAGTATGAGATAGATTGATTTTAAGAAGGGAAACGAGTTGAGGTATCGGAAAAGGTGGACGAGTGAATAAACAACCTTTCTGAATGTAGTGAACAGAGAGCATAGGAAGATCGGAAACGGAGAGTTTCAGATCGGGAAGTGACGATTTTTCCGACGGGAAAATGGTGCATTTGGAGACCAAAGCTACAGGTGGAGTAGTCATTGTTAGTTAAAATTTGTAGCTGAGGAGGATGAAAGTGAGTGTAGAAAGAGGATGGCTATTTATAGGGAATTTGATTCATGCATTTGTTGACCCTGTGTTCCATTTTATTATTTAATTGTGGGGGACTGCACTTCAAAAATATCTGTATTTTAAGTAATAATGAACTTGAGTCTTTGTCATTAACACTAAATGATAAAATTCAATGACCTATCTACATTGATTTTACGCTCCTAACATTCTTCGTCGAAAAATTATATTATATATACAAGACAAATTTTAAATACTTTCTTTGTTTCATTTCATATGACATCTTTTGCATTTCGAGATTCAAACAAGTTTATCTTTGATTATGATTTTTTCATAGATCCTTTTAACATTTTGAATTATCAATTACCTAGTTTATAAATATATAAATTTCATTTCAAATAAATTGAAAATTTCATATGCAAATGTCCTGTTAAAGTTAAACAGTTTGTCAGCACAATCCATGAATTCACAAAGTTGAACAGCGTGGAATATATTTAAATATCACGTAAATCATAAGAGGTGTACAATACTTTTTAAACAAATGCGTTCAATAGTAATAGAACTTTAGTTTAGTTAAAGTGTATGTCTAAGATTTCAATAATAGTTTAGGTGGTTCTTATGTCTTATTCCGGTATAAAATAATGATATGTATCTAAGTTTAAAATAACTTTTTGATAGATATGCTACAATTTTAAACACTATTAAAAAAATTCTAGCTTTGATAGATCATAAAATTCGAACAGTGAAAATAATCTCTTACAAAAATATAAGTTATATTAAGATCATGTGTATTAGACTACCATGTCCATCTCTTTTTCGACTCTTATAAATATATGGCAAAAGCTTAATATATCAAACTATCTTTTATTTCGCTTTCATATTCGAGTAATAACAAATGAGTTAACATTTTTAGTGAATCTACGGAATTTGATTAATGTATTTGTAAAGATTTCTAATGCTGTCTTTTCGTTGCTTGAAAGATATGGCGGCACGGTGCCCAACTAACTATAAACCATAATACAACATATTTCTTCGTTCATTTTTATTTGTTTATGTTAATAAAAGTATATATTAGGTTTTAAAAGATGTAAAAAAAAAGTAGAAAAATTATTTATTTTTGGTGAAAAATTACTATTTTTATGTAAGATTATCTATTTTATAAAGACGTTAGACTTCTGAGTTTGCAAAGGATTGTCACTTTTCTGATAATATACATTAAACAGTTGTTCACACTATCACTTGTTATTTATAAATAATATATTTCCTTTTATTTTTGAAAACGAATTTTCAGAACTTTATCTTCTTTTCCACAAACAAATTCCGATGTACTTTATTATCGTTAAGTGATTCGTTGATACCATGATTTTATATACTAATATACTGGTGAGTAAAATAGTTCTATCTTGAAGGAATATATTACATTAACCTCCAGTAATTGAGAGGAATAATTTTCTTAAAGAAAAAAATTACTCTTTATACATATTAACGACAATATATTATAAAAGTGAATTTACTTTAAGTATCTATAGATATTTTGTGATTTTTAAAATATATGTATGTGTTTGTGTTTATACTTGGACAAATATGAAATATATTTTTCTGCTAATTATTACTAATTAATTAATTAATTCCACTACTTAGCTTGTGTTCTACATGATCCCAGATAAGAGTTCAGTTTATTAATTCTCAGAATGATCCTCAAAACTGTCTTTCTTGATTGGTCGGTGTATTCTAATTTATAATTTAATCCCAATTAGGAATATTTGGATATTATGAAAAAAAATAATTAATACAGTTGTATCTACAAGATTTTATAAGTACTACTTTGTAGTATTATTTAATGGTTTGACTTTTTGAGTTTTATTTTTAATGTGCAGGGCGGATTCAGATTTTTTTTTAATTTATATAAATTTGGAAAAGTACATGTGCAAAAAAGTATATTAAAAATAATGTTGTCAGTGGAGAAACATATATATTACGATTAGAATGTGAAAAATGTATTTTTAGTACACTGAATTAGCTTGTGAATTTCCTTTAAAAAATAATGTATAAGGGACCCCTTTTCATCCTTTAATATAGTTTTAAAACAAATGATTTAGCCATTGCAAATTTGCAATCAAATATGTCCATACACCGAGAAAAAATTTAATGAGGAGAAGTATTGAAAACACCGCTGAATTTGATGTAAGTTACTATTTTCGTCCTTGAACTATTTACGATCTTAAAAACACCCCTCTACTTAACTAACTAAATTCAGATACACCCTCAATCTGCCACATGACATAGCAAGTGGTCTCAAACTCTTGTAAGAGCATAAAACTCTTAATAAAATGCCGAGAAAGGTGTTGAAAACATCTCCAGACTTAACAAGAATTTAAATTTTTATTTCACTCATGTAGAAAGATCGAGGGTGTATCTAAATTTTAAGGCCATCAATAATTAGAGAATGTAGTTCAAAATGTAATACATACAACCATAACATAATTTAGATTGTGCAAGTTGCAAATTGTGCCAAATTCAAGAAAGTTTTATGTATTAATATTACTATTTTCTGTTAAAAAAAATCAAACTGAAGCTGTCAAAGGTACTGGACATTTTCAATGAACAACTGTTACAAAAAGATGGGAAACTTATGTATCCTTACACCTCTCTGACTTCTAACCTATCGAGTACTCTGAGTCTCTCTCGCACGGAAAATTGTCTGTCTAGTTAACCTATTGAGTACTCTGAGCCAATACTTGAAACCCATGAACCTCATCTATCGAGAGGATTGATCGCGTTGAGAAAAGCCAGACCATTCAGTCACCCGGTCAAAAATCTGGCATTGAATTACGAGAATGAAATCATCAATCACAGGATCTGAGCAGCAGTATTCAGCTTTTCTGCAAAGCTGAGTTGAGTCCTCGTGAGGCTTGCCAAATACAGCAAAAGCAATTGGTCCTACAAATAAAGATAAATTCAGGGTTAAGATAACCCAGATCGAACCACAGTGACTTAACCGGCAGTAAAGAGTCTCTTACCTACTTTCTGGGTCGGGAAAAGGGGCAGAGAAGCAACGGCATAAACATAGTAAGGGGCAAAAACACTACCTGAAGGCCATCATTCACAAGCTTATCAAAGGCTTGGGATGAGAGTTTAGGAATTGTAGCCACGGTATCAGCAATGAATCTTCCTGTTTTGTTATCCTGGGGTAGACGTCCTTCCTAAAAATGAAACCCAATTAAGAGACAAAAATCCATAGAAACTTGCTAAATTCAAGTAAGAGAAAGTTACTGTTACCACGACATCATCAACATATTTGTGGACATCATCAATAAGAGCAAGTAATTGCTCCATTGATGCTTCCATTCCTTCAAGATCATTGGGAAGTTTGTCCACACTTGTTGTCTTGAGCATATCAACTGCATCAAGGGGCGCAAGAAAGTCACAGTAAAGATTTTTATAGCGAACAGGAAACAAAACCTAGTGCTTCAACCAATATACATACACTACTTCCCAACTTCAACACATAAACTATATGGCTACTTTTTGCATAACATACTTGAGATGAATAACTATTTAACCCCTCTTCCATCCAATCTGACCAATGCACATGGACATAGCTAAGTCAATAGCAGTAAAATAGGGCCTACTCTATTTGGAAGGGAAGGGAAGTAGAGACATACATCCAACCCTTTCAGCTTCAACCATGCGTAGATCCAATGGGATTTCCTGGAATTGAGCAGCAAGTGGCTGATCTCCAAGAGACAAATGCACAGAGACAAAGCCTTTTATTGAAGCTTCCCCATTTTGAAATCCAGTATCAACAGTCAAATGTATAGGATTTGAACTTTCTCTAGAATAAAACTCTTGGATCAAAGCACTACCACCAGAGACTCCAAAACCAGTAGAAAACCTGGAAAGTTTAAGCATGAGATATCCACAAATTCATCAGCTCAAGTATTCCAAGTGTTTGATATGTTGACTACACCACACAGAATAGGAGGCGCATAAGTCCACTAACCAAAACTTAGGGGGGATGTAGTGGGATATTCAAGGAAAAAAGAACCTGAAAAAGTTGCCTAATGTTTTATAATATATAAAAGAAGGCGGAAAGAATTGTATCTTGACAAATGCAGTCATTATTACATGTTTTTTACATGTAAATATCGTGGCTAGTACCATTCCGCTCAGTCTCACTTATCCAAACAAACACTATTTCCTTCATTCCAGATTATTCACCAAATATTCAAGTAGCACCCAAAAAAAAAAAAAAAGAAACAAACAAACAACAACAACAATTGTGCCTTAATTCCAAGAAAGTTGGGGCATAAACACAAAAGCATAAAATAGAAGGGCATAAATATATCAAGAATTACCATCCAACAATCACTTCCTTTGGATTCACCTTCTGATGAGACGATAACATGTTATGATGGTAATCAATATCCAGTGCAACCTTTAAAAGAAGGCATGCCCAAAAGTTCAGAAAAAGTAATAAAATAAAAGCACATTACAACAAGCTCTATATCACAAATGGGCTTATCTTTTTAGAATCATGAAATTAACAATACCATCAAGAGAAAAGAAACAACAATATGGCAAAACAGAATGAACGAAGACATTTTAGAAAGATGTATTAGCTCTAGGAGTATTTAGAACATATAAAATAATTCTACATAAATTTGTGTGCCTGTGTAGTTCCTGCAGACTCTTTCATCGACACGTTCATTCTTGACACCATCGTGCGATAAAAAACAACCACTCTCCAAATTAAAATATAAGGTTAAATGCAGGCATTTCCCCTCTCTCTCCCTCTCTCATTGCATTTACCCCAACTTTCCACTTCTACAATTAGATGCTAAATAAATATTTGCTATTCCCTCCTATCCAGAATAATTGGTTTCATAAAAGTGGTTCCGTAACAATTGATGTGTCACAAAACCAAGAAGGGATTTAATTCTTTTTTCTTAAATTTTCCATCGACACACTCCTAATCACCATGATATTTATGTCAACTAAGAAAATAAAATCATAATTACGGGTATTTTAGTCAAGCCAACTATTAATTTATAGGAGTTAGTGAATTCCTTAATTCATGTGCCCAAGCCTAAAACATCTATTGTTTCATACCTATTCCAAAACCTTGCTAACAGTTTTGTCCAAACAAATCTTTGGTGTATTAGTTTGATACGTCTACATAGCTTCAACTATTTTTCATTCTCTTTCTTTGCATTTTCATCTCTACACTTTCTATGTGAAATTTCTTCTTTTAGAAATATAATGAGGAAGGAGCTTAGTTGCAATCAATTAACGTAACAACTGTAACTAAGAGTGAAGAAAGAAAACTGAAACAACTAACATATCAGAATTCGGTAAACATTAAGGTCTTTATTAGTTGGACTGTCACTCCATGAGTTTATGTTGTCACTCCAGTGAAAGGCACTGGATAAATGGATCCATTATCTGATGACTGATCACTTCTTAGATAGATCAAGGACCAGATATAACTCTTATATTGTACAAAATTGTTAATACTGGTGATATTTACAGGTTAGCTCAAGCCACAAACTAGCAATAAGGATTCAGGTTACAGAATACACGTTGCTGCAAAGAGTCCTTCATCTTCTCTTGAAACTCTGCCCCACCTCACCCCGACCTACCAAATAAGCCCTTCCTTTGCAATGACAGCAAAAATGAAATTATCTAGTTTCTAACTATTACACCTTAAGTTTTCTTCGTTCACTGCACCTCAGAAAAACACGGTGCAAAATGGCCGCCATCTACCCTTTTCCATTTGAATTAATACTCATTAAGTTTCTTGTCATACTGATTGGCTCGACACACCTGAACTATTAAGCTCTAAAGCAAAAAATAAAATTCAAATTCACACACACTAAGTTAACAAGATCTATAAACTAGTAAAAATATCAGACAGGGTTACTAAAATGCAACTATTTCCTACAAAATATATTCCTTTCTCTAAGTATTTTCACTCAGTATTTGCATGGTTTAGACACAATTTACCATGCACAAACACAATGTGCACCCTAATCAGCGATATTCGTCAATAAAGTAATATAGCAACAATAAAATTCTCTAAGTTCGAAAAATTCACTAAAAAATGCTCATTTGATTCATGTCGTTAACCAAAATTACACCAAAATCATTCAAACAGAGAGAAAGAGTTACAAACGAAATACAGCTCATTTCCGATTCATTCCAGTAAAATCAATCTAAAACGGACTAAAATTAAGAGAATTTGCAGTAATGAGAGGCAAACCTGATCTTGAGACTCGCTGTGCGGAACAGCATAACAATTCCTAACATCAACAGTACCATCAGGTAATACAGAACCGAGAAGAGTCCCAATGATACGCTCGGCTTGGTCAGGTCGCCTCACAAAGCAATCGCAAATGTTGAAAATGACTAAAGGATGAACTTTAGCCGATAATCTTGCTGATGATGTCGAAAATTGCAACACTGTTTGATCGCTGGACGCCATTGTTGCTATCCACTGTTCTTCGTACTCTGTAAGATGGAGAGAACTGTGTGTGAGTGAAGTTGCTAGGGTTTTGCGGATTGGAAAAAACGGGTGAAGCTTTTTTTGGGCCGGGTCTTCTTTTTTAACCCAAAAACAAGAGAATGAGACTATTTTGGGCTTTTTCTCGTATCGTTAAAGTTAACAATGGATTTTAGTGACAGAGCTACGAATTTTACGAATGGTGTTCAGAAACTGTAGAACGAAAAGTTTTTTTAAAAAGGGCAACATGAAGGGTGTTAGTAACACGCACTCATTCAAGGTGTTTGATACCCAATGAAAAGGTCTGAAATTGTTACTACAACAATATATTGTGTCAAGAGTGTTTAAAATATGTTATTTAGTCACTTCGTATATCATTTTACTTGTATATACAATATACTTTTTTTCGACAGAGGGTGTGCAATGGGACACCCCTAATGGTATTGACTCATTTGACCGAGAACAAGTTATTTTGAATTAGTTATTAGAAGATTGTTATTCTACCTTCAATGTAGGATAAAAATAACACTACAATTCTATGATAAGTTATACTGCGACAATTCCAACTAAACATGAGATAAACTCATCTTAATGTTAGAATTAGTTCTTCTGCATTTTATCCAATCAAATATGAGATAAACTCTTCTTAATTTAATCAGAATTAGTTATCATAGGACAGATAAAATCATTCAAAAATTAATTTCTAAATTAGTTATCATTTGTCCTATGTACCATATAAGCCCTAAAGGTCTAAAGTTGAGTACTAAAAAAGCTCATAAAAATCAAATTAGAAAGATTTTAACACGAGATAAAAAAGGATTTCACTCTTTAAATTTAGGGGCATATTTAATCTTTTTTTCTGTAATTTTTAATTTCAATTTTTGTTACTTGGAAAAAGTTGCTTTCTTTTGTTAGTTTGTATCATGGGCAACAATGGAACATCAACCTAACAAATGAATATGGTCAAAATTTATTTATGTTTATATCAAATAAAATGAATGTATTATCATTATCATATATATTTTTGATTTATTTTTTTCGATTCTTAATAGTTACAAAATCAAGATTCTTAGTGAATAGATAAAGAAACAAATATATATATATATATATATATATACATGCATAACTTGTTAGACAATAAAGATATATATGCACAATTTTTTAATGAGTAAATGTATCCATCTAAAATCGTAAAGTTAAAAGAATATATTTTTACCTTTTTTCTCTAATACAACTAACTAAATTTCTTTAAGAGTGAGTTTCGATCCAAAAATTTATTCATTTTGAAATGAATTACCTTCTTTAATTTATCATCGTAGTCATATATTTACGCTTCCACTAACTTCAAAGGAGAATTGCCGAAGAGGCCTTAAAGTTTCTATTACGAGATAATTGAAACAAATTTAAAATTTAAAATTTAAAAATTTTTTAATTGTATAAAATTTCATAAAAATAGTTGAAAGATAGGAATACTTTCTCTTTTATAATTGTTTGACTTTTCCTTTTTATCTTTTTAGATTTTTTTGAAAAATAATCCTATCATATTTTTTTAAAGAAAAATTAAAATTTAATGATGTCCGCATTAGAATTCTAATTTAATTCGAATAACGTATTACAAGAGTGTCATTCAAAAATGAGGCTCTCAATATATCAGTTTTACTATTATACGTTATCTAATAGTTAGGAAATAAATAATATTTAATAATAAAAATAAATAAATATAAATATATTTTTATAATTTTAAATTAAACAAAATAAAATAAAAATACTTTTGATATAATAGACAAATATAAACGAACAAGAAAATATGCTAGGTGATTGTTATATTTTTATTATTTTTTATTATAAAATTAATGTAATTTATTTTATTTGTTAATAGAAGAGTCCAATAAAAATTTTAGATTGCCTAGTTGAAAATATTGACATATAATCTTTTAAGATTTTTTTTAATTAATAATTTAATATTTACGAGCTTAATTATTTTAAATTTGTATAGTATAGAGCTTGAAACTTCTGATTAAAAAAAAGGACTCATCTATTCTACTACATTCTTTGATGATAATTTTCGAGAAGTTAAAAACAAGGCTAAAAGATAACTTTTCTCTATATGTATTTTGAAGTTTAAGCTAAATATAGCTTATTTATTTTGAAATATTTTGAAGTTTAAGCTAAATTTAGATTATTTATTTTGAAATATTTTGAAGTTTAAGCTAAATATAGATTATTTATTTTGAAATATTTTTAAATAAGGAAATTTTGAAAATTTGGAAATAATAAATTTAGGGATGTACAAAAAAAGACAATATTTAATTTATTTCAGCTAATTAGTGAATACTTTGAATATGCATGTGTTGCACTTCATAAAATACTTCTGATTCTCACTTTTACTATATTAATAGACAAATGTATCTTATCTTTAATATTAATTATTTATTATTATTTTTCAAATAGAGAAATATAACAAAATAATTATATTAATTATTATTTTATTTAATAAAAATTTATATATCACGTCAACATTTTTAACGAAAGAGAGTGGGAATTAGTTGAAGTGTTTCAAGATCTTGAAACTCAAAAAAAAAAAAATAGTTTTCTTCCTTTTTAGAGATCTAAAAAAAAAAGTCCCCTTTCCCCACGGGTTTTCTGTTTTTTTTTTTTTCTTTCATATTTTGTTTTGATTTGACCACTTCTTGTGCCTATTTTGTTCTACTTCCTCTCCATACATTTTTCCTATTTACTCTTAAATAATGACCAAAAAATAGGTATTATACTAATTATGAAACTCCAAAATTCTCTTCTTCTTCAATCCTCTTCTCCTTCAACCCTTTGTTTTCTCAATTCATCTCCAAAATCAAACAAATGGGGTCATAAAAATCCAAACTTTATTTGTAAACTTGTTCTTTTTAGCCCAAAATCACTTAGGTCACAAAAAAATGACTCTAAAGGTCATAGTAGCATACAACCATGTTGTTGTAGTTCAAGATTTGATGAAGAAAATTTTGATGGTGAAGGGATTGAAAGAGGGGAAAATGAAGGGTCTTGTGCAATTTTTGGGAGTAAAGATTCAATTTTTCCATCAAAATTTGAGTCTCTTGAGCCAAGCTTGTTTGGTATTGAGGCAGAACCAGAAGCACCATATTGGCCAGAAAGGGAGGTAGTTTTATGGGCACATATAGAACAAAAAGCCAAAAGTTTTGGACTTCCTTTGTCACTTAGAATGATGCAAAAGAAACATCAATGGGAATCTTGTAGATTTAAAGATTTAAAGGTAACAAATTCTTGCACATCAAAGGCTTTAAATTCATTGGTATTCATTATTGTGGAGTTGCAAACTTATGCATTGCATATGAGGGAATCAATTTGTAATGAAGATTTAGAAATGATTATTGATAAAGTGCAAAGGGATATGTATGCATCATTTGTATGTCTTTTTCGACAAGTATTTTCGCAAACACCTATGTTAATGATGGAGGTAATGACTCTCTTGGCTAACTTTAGTGTTTACTCTGCTTCTGGTGAGAATTGTGATCAACCATATCTAAAAGTTCATTATCCTGATATTGTTCCTCAAGATATGTCAAAAGTAGTGTGGAGTGATGAAGAGAAAGAATTGTGGGATTCAATACAAGATGAAGCTTTGAATATGAGGGGTGGTTCAAGGGGCATTGATTTTGATAATGAAGTCATGTCGAAGTTTGTTTCGCCATTGTCGGTGGAGATTGAACCAGATAATAGTGTTGACTATTATAAGACTGATCTTGTTTATCAGATGAATCTCACACATGAGCCTAATAACACTCTTTTGCTATGCAATTATGCAAACTTTCTGAAAGTTTTCGTTCGAGATAATAATAGGTAATTTCTTCAACTTCCCTTGTCTTACATATAATACATGATATGATCAGATACGGATTTGGATAGTAGTTTAGTTGGTAGTAGTGTATTGTTTTTGTCCATACTAGTAGTCGTAGTATTGCTCTTATAGTTTCTTGTTCTATGATTTCTGTCACTGTTTGTTGTTTTTGTACTTCCATTATCGAATTATTTTGCTGTAGTTACTGTTCAGATTGACTTGGACCGTTTTTCCTTGAGCCAAGGGTCTATCATAAACAACATCTCTATCTGAGGCAGGTCTGCATAAACTCTACTCTTCTTAGACATCACTGTTTGAGATTACACTAGGTATGTTGTTGTTGTTGTTGTTGTCGTCATATAGAAAAGCCATACAACTAAACTTAAAGGCTAATACGTCGAGCAACATAGAATTCTGTTGTGTCAATGCACAAAGAAAGCACACAATGACTGTGTATACCTTTGGTCGGTCTATGTCTATCATTGCTCATGTTGCGTTAACTCCTTTTCTTATTGTGTCAAAGAAAATGGTATGCAGAATTAGTTCCTCTTTGACCTAATATTGTAATTCCTCTTTTTTTCTATAAATTCTCAAAACTTGTTTTTTGTTTTTTGTAATCGATCAAGTTTCAAGAAGAATAAGCAAAAACTGGGTTATTGAGTTTGCTTGTTCTAGCCAGCCTAGTTACATTATTTGTTTTTGACAGTGCTACTCATATTTCAATTATTTGAAGCTCATTCCTTGGATTATAGTTTGCTGATTCCATGATTTTGAAAAGGTCACTTGAGCAATTTCTGAAAAAAAAAATTTGCGATCTTGGGAACAACATGATTTAGTGTTGAGATAAGTAGCATCTCAGAGTCATAGCTCGGAAATGGTCCTCTTAGACATCGGGTGGAGCTAGGAGGCCCAAGGGGCTTCATCACAGACCCCTTCCCTAAAAAATTATACTTTATATAAAAACTTAATATTATTTTTATGTTTACATAATAGATGTTGAATCCCTTTTCTTCTTCTTGTACAACAACAACATCTACCCAGTGTAATTCTACAACTGCGGTGTATGGAGAGTAGAGTATACACAAATCTTACCCCTACCTTGGAAGGTAGACACTAGAGAGACTGTTTCCGATAGACCCTCGGCTTAGGAATCTTAGCTTCTCGTATTTACTCTTTTATACTTTGGATCTCCTTAGTGAAAATCTTTGTTCTGTCAATGTTAGACATGACTTGAGATGTGTGCTTTTGGTTGGAGAATAGAACAAGGAAGACATGTCCTTTTTTTCTGTTAGTAGTTTCGGACAACAAATGAAACAGACACAAATAGAGATTGATAGTTACATAGAGCTCATATAGTCATCCCGAGTTAGTTTGGGATAGAAGTGTAGTTTGTTTTCTATAATTTCAGACGATGAGTCATTTGTTGTAACAGGGCGGAGGAGTGCTTCAAACGGGCAGTCCAAGTGGAACCACCAGATGCAGAGGCCCTATGTCAGTACGCGATCTTCTTGTGGAAGGTTAAGAACGACTTGTGGGGAGCAGAAGAAAAATACCAACAGGCAGTGGCAGCTGAGCCTAGGAACCCTTATTATAGATGTACATATGCCAATTTCTTGTGGAACACGGGTGGCGAAGAAACTTGTTTCCTTCCTAGTAGTACTTCTTCTATCAATAACAAAAAGGGCGAAGAAGTTTAGTCGTAAATGCATCAAACTGAAGGAGAAAAATGGTGAGATTCCCTTATGCTTCTGGTAATTTTAACTACAGAGTGGAGAAGAAGTTCCTCAAGACGTCGATTTAAATCACATATTTGAATAAATACTAACGTGAATGATCGGTCTATTGTGTTTTTTTCTGTAGGGAAATGGCTATATTATTTGTTCTTGATTTTCTGTGTCTAGATTGAGTAGAGTGATTTGCATGGGAGCTGTTCACCACCACCACCAACAACATCTACGGTTCAGTACCAAACAAGTTGAGATCGGCTATATGAATCTGTACTGTCAGAGGGAAAGATCATAGTTCGAGATCAATTTTGTGGTCGATAATAAGTGAATTGAGTTCTCAAATTTTTGTAGAGTAGGGTATTTCATCTTTTGACTGACTTGTTATTAGTATATTTTTTGTATTTTTGAGTGAGTTTGGTAAAAAAAAAAAAAAACATAATCAATTGGGAATGTCTTGTATGATTAATCATTGTGTTACTTCCTACATTGTATATCAACGTACATTTTCTTTTTCTTTTACAAGTCTTTTAAGAAATATTAAAAATATATTTTTACTAATTTACTCTTATAATTATTTTTAATACATTATTTTTTTTTGTCTTATCTGTCAATATCAAGATTAACAAAAGAGGAACTTTACAATATTTATATTTTTAATCGAAAAGAGTCGATTGAAGGTGCAAAATGGAAAAAAATATAATTAATTTTTTAATTTGACAAGTAATGTTGAATAAATATCTTTGTTAATGTAGACAAGTAGTATGTGATAGAGGGTGTACTATTATCTCATTACTTCTCTTCACTATTATATATGTTAAAATTTCTTTATATATATATGATGAAATCTAACTATATATATATTCTCTCTCCGTACTATTTATTCGTTCATATTTTCTCTTTTAGCTGCTCCTATTTATTTGTCTATTTTCACATATAAAAAAAGGATAAATTTTTTTCCTATTATACCATTATTTAAGCTTTCTGAAAATCTTCAAGTTTTAATTCATTTTTTTCGAAACCATAATTAATAAGGGTAAAATTGTAACTTCACTATGCTAATTATTGTTATATTAATATGTCTGTCATTTCTAAAATGAACAACTAAATAGAGACGAATGGAGTATGAAATAACATTATTATTTCTTATTTCTCGTACCAAACAATCTTTTTCAGGTCCCAATTTATTGCTCGATATACTTTTAGATAAAAAAATATTTGATCTTCTGATAACTTGAATTCACAATTTTAAAGTTGAAAACGAATGATATTTACCATCCAAATAACTCTTAACATTTTTTTTTTCAAAACAAGGAAAAATAAGTGAATTTTACCTTAATTCAGGGGTATTTTGAATAAAAAAAGACAAAAGGCACATTATCTAGAAACAGAATAAAAAGCTATAGAACCACCACAAATAAAAACTCAATTCTATCAGTTGAGCTGCTGCAATGGCGTCGTTGTTAGTTGGTTCAGTTCCTATGGCTACTGTTCAATCCATGGCTTCTCTTTCTCCTAATTTATCATTCTCTCGTTCTCACTCCGTCGCCGGCAGCGTTTCAATCACGGCGGCATCTCCTTCAGCATCAATTTCGTTTTCGTCTCTCACCGATTCAAATCTCCCATTGAGTACGAATCACATACCTTTTCGAATTTATTGTTTGTGAATTTTGTGATGATTGAAGTTTCAGTTCGAGAAATTGAAAGTTTGATTTGATTTGATTTTCAGTATACTGCGGTAGAGGTGATAAGAAGACGGCGAAAGGCAAGCGGTTCAATCACTCCTTTGGCAATGTGAGTTCACTTTTCTGAGTTTATTTTGGTTTATTGCAGGATAAGACCTCCTTAATATGATTTAGTTTCAGATACACCCCGTATATTTTATAAACAAACACTTACCTCCTCCATATTAGGAGAATCCTATACTAACTTTCTAGTTTGATACGTGGAATAAGAATAATAATCTCGAAATAGAATTTGAGATTAAGTTTATTGCATATTTGAGTTAAAGGTATTGGCTTAAAATGACGAGTGTATCGAAGATGAATAAAATAATTTCAATGAGATATTTAACGTATTTATGCCTTTTAATTTTAGAAAAGAGAAGTATGTGTTTTGTTGAAATTGATAAATAAGATATCAACACAAATTACTTAATATGAATAATTTTTTAACCCATATTTGATTAAATGAATGTTAATTCCATATAAAATGATTTATAGATTCACTTGGAATAAGATTATTGGTGCATAAGGTTTTGCATAATTAATGCAGGAGTTTAATGCTTTAATATTATAGAATTTTATACTGAGATTCAATTGTTCATACATTTAGACGAATTGACCCCTAAAAAGTTTTAAACTATATTTTTTAATGACCGTGATTGCAACCTAGATGGATCTCGACTAATTTTATCGATAGATGGGATAAATTACCTAGTGTTATTTTGTCTCTGATAGAATTTGAACCTGAAACCTCATGGTTCTCGACCCTCTTCATTAACCACCAATGTTGATGATAGATTCATAATAGTCTCTTAAATATGCACTAACCAATTTTTAGTACTTTGAAGTTTGAGTGTTATTATCAAACGTTTAACAATTTATGTTCGTTAGATTTGACAGAAATAGTGAAAAAACAACAGTTGTTTCGACATTTTTTGTTGTTATTTTGAATTGATTCCGACGGTATGAATTGGTTTAGGCAAGGCCAAGGAACAAGAAGAAGGGAAGAGGACCACCTAGGGTTGCAGCACCACCAGCAGCACCAAAGAGAGATCCATTTGATGATGGCCAAGTCGTTAAAATTGAAATTCATGACCCATAGTTTTCTCGGAGGAGCAATTTCATTTTTATGTAGCTCTAATCTTCTACTACTTGTTTATTTCATTGAGATATCGAAATCTAAATATCGATGAAGTTAATCATTGGACTGAGATTTCTAGTTTGCTTGAAGGGTCTTCGTTTAAATGTTCTTGTGTCCTGCTAAATTATGCATGTGGTTCTAGCAACCTTCAGTATACAAGTGGTAATAGTCACTACTTTAGCTATTGAGAAAAGTGAAAAGCTTAGAGAACCCCACATTCCTTATGGGTTGAAAACCACGAGGTTTTAGGTTCATATTCTAGCGGAGACAAAAACATTAGGAGGTCTTTTGGTAGAGTGTATAAGAATAGTAATGAATAGAGTGTATTAATAATGCTGGAATTCGTTATGTTGGAGCTATTTCCTATCCAATATTTGGTTTGATATATTATCAAGGACACTTTGGCCTTGAACAAAGAAAGGATCAAAAAATGTCATAGCTAATACATCTTGCCAAATGACCCGTAGGTGTTCTTATTTAGACCTTCGTGGATAGAATTACTCCATATCTGTGCTGGTGGGAGGTAACCTATATCTCGAAGAATTAGTCAAGATGTGAGTGAGCAAATCCAGTCACAAAAGAGCTTCTTTTGTTTGGGTCACCAAGTTTGTCTGCGTCCACTACAATCATAAACAGCTTTACAGCAGGACACAAGTTGGATAAATAGAATTCACATAGATATTGGTTGAAGAAAATGCTGATTTTGATGTACAGGTTCCAACTCTTTTTTTATGACCAAGAAATCCTTCCAAGTCCAACCTTTAAGACCAATTGCAACCTTCAAAACTCGGGAATAATGGGTCCAACCTTCTACCTTACTCCACTTAAATACCAGGCTTAGTCGGCATGTCATAGGGCTTGAACTTCTGATCCAAGTCACAAGTCCCTTCACCTTTGCCACTTGAACCAAGCTCTGGGGCTAACTAAAAACCAACTTCTTGATACAAGAATTGTAAAGACTTCTAATGAAACTAAATCAAGATGCTGATATTGACAAAAGAAAGCAGGGGGAAGAGAAATTTTATTTTTCTGATCAGTTTCAGTTATAACGCAACATCTGAAACTACTAAATAGGCTGAAATACTTAACTTGGCAACTATGGAGATGTGAGCCTGAGAAATCTCGCCAAAAACAAACTTCTCTAGGTATTAGAAGACTCTCATCTGCAGCATATTTCATTCCAAAAAGAACCAGTTCTTTGATTCCGCGAAAGGAAGTAAATAGATATCTCTATGGCCATATCATGCAACATCTTGTAGATCATGAGACACTATTGTTAACGAAACTCAGGATTTTTCTTCTTCTATTATACCACACTAATATAACTAGAGGGAGAGCTATCTAAAATCATCTCAGCGACATAATGCAACTCTGAATATTATGTAAAATAAAGCCTTTCTTTTTGGTATTCTGAAAGACGTAACCAGCCTACCCACCAAAACATTAAGGACGAGAAGAAAGAAGAAGCAATCTGGCTGTAACAGAAAGGACCACAAAAGGAAAATGCTTATGGTACAAGACAATGAGGGTTCACCCTCACTTACAAATGAATGTAGATCCGAATTCACATGACCAATCTACACGAGGTTCTATAAAATGACCCAAATAAATATATCACCGCAGAGCTAAATTAGCAAGTGCTAACCTTGGAAAGTTAATGTGTCTTAGACTCAAACCAAGACCACCACAATTTGGTAGCATACATTTGTAGAAAGATGCATTTATACAAGTTGAAATCCATTTGATCTTGTGCAAACTGGGAATAAAATGTGCATTAATACAAGTTAGAATCCATAAAAGAGAAACAAAAGATTAACCAATGAGGGAAGCACAGGGCTTTGGTCTAATGGTAAATGCAGAGCGTGATGTGTGTTAGACGCACGCCACAGGTTCGAATCCTGCTCAAGACAAGCATGGTACCTCTAGAAATCTAGAGGGGTGGGCCCATTCTCCACCGAACTTTGAACTGTCCGCCATTGGCCCTCGAGGATTTCTTGGTTACCATAAAAATAAAAAACTAGTGTCTAAAATGCTGTAATTTTGCAGGAGAGCTTAAGAGACAGATATTGAGTAAAAAAGAGCAACATCGCCGAGTAGCTCGAGAATGCAAGAACTAATATAGCTAGAAACTAAAATACAAAGTTCAAGGGACAGTATCAAGCCCTGGATTTCCTATTCTATGGCATTATGTAATGGTGGAAAACGATACAATTTATTCAAACATTGTATTCATCGAGACACACAATCCGATATATTATGAATCAATATATAACGACCATCCAAACAAACTGTTATATACCTCTAAAGTGCCATCAGAATTAGATAAAAAAGCAAGATAAAATCCTTAACAGGTCAAAAAAGCAAAGGAGAAACTTCAACTCACAAATGACCGGAAATTTACAAGATTCATGATTCAAACAGAGTACTTACAGCTTCAAATACCAGAAATTATATACTCAATTCACACGAAAATAATTAATTTGCAAAAAAAAAAAAAAAACGAAGATACACGTACCATAATTTTATTTCCGGCTATCATTATCATAGTCGAGAATTTCATCACGAGTAACAGATCTAGAGTGCTGCACTATAGACCGTCCGATCGAATTGATCCAATACTCCTTCTTCTCCTCAGAATCAGCAATAAAATACATAGTATCAGACCTAGTTGAAAGCTCAAACGCAAATTGTTTATTCAGAACATCTTCAGCTCCTTTCACTGTAAGGCAATCACCCACCGGAATAACACCACGCGGTTTCGATCCTCTATTGAGATTCGCTTCCTTGAACCAAAACAGTTTCCCCTGTTTCAACACGAACCACCGGCGACGCCAGGTTTTTATGTACTCGCCTTGTTTTGTGAGCCAGCCGGCTCGTTCGGGGTTAACCCAGAATTCTACTCCGTCATAGTCGTCGGTCGATGGAGTTGTGTTATCGCCCATCACTGCTCGCCATATACTGGCCATGGGTGATGTGATTGAAGGAGAGAGAGAGAGAGAGAAGAGTGGAGAGAAAAATGTGAACACCAGACAGGTATTATTTTCTTTTTCTCTTTTTTCTCCTAATTTTACAAGTTCTTTTTTTTCTTTCAAAATGATTTAGAACATGTGGACTTATTACTCCATCTTTCTCTTCTTAGAGTTCTCGAGTTTGAATTAATATAAAAAAAATCTTAATAAAAATTATTTTCTTTTGAATACAATTTGATGTGATATAAATTTGAAATAATCTGATTCTAATATAAAAATATTGAGCGTCAGGCTAAAAACCATTTTAGAAAAAAGTATTCCTTCTTTTATCTTGATTTTTGATAAATTTTCCATTTTAATCCATTACATTTACAACATACTTCATGCCTCATTTATATCACCAATTCTTTTTCTTAATTATAACAAAAAAAAGAAAATATATTTCTATACTTAATAACAAATTAACTTTATAATATTTTTTTTATGATTAATGAAATAATTTATAATTACACAAACATCCGTTAATTATTTTAGATGGCACTATTTTTTTAAAAAATTCTTTCTTAAATTGTATATTAAATCAAATTACAACATGGAAATTTGAACGAAATAAATATTGAATTATTAAATATGGAGTTTCGAGCCCATAGAGGAAAAATATTTTGTTGGAAGGACTGCCTCCAAATATGGATCGCATAATGCTATACCAAGTTAAATCAGACTTCGATATATATATATATATATATATGGATTTAGTTTATAAATACTGAACTTTCCAGCTTATTCAAACAAAATACCGACCTGCTGGGTCATAATATTTTATTGTCCTTGTAGGTATGAACTCAAATTGTCCTTGACCATAGATTTTGATAGTAAATTCAAAAATCTATCTTCAAATATCTACCAAGCCATGAAAATTGAAAGTATTTTCAAAGACTTTTATTCACAAAATTTCAAATTTTTCGAAGTAAAATGCATGTCTAAATACAACTTCCAACTCAAATTTTCAAATTTAAACTTCAAAATCAATGGTCAAACGAGAGCTTATAGTCTGCAAGTAGGAACTAAAATGAGGCAAATTACTGCTTGTAGCAACTGGGAATTATATACTCACTTCAGAACCAGCATTTCTGTTTGCAAAAAATGGTTCTCAGCACACAACATAACTTATGAGAATAGGCTGGCTTAAAATTTCATAGCTAACTGTGCATCAATCTTTACATAACGTGGGAGACAACATGCATTGGTTTTTCCCAGGAAACAATTATAATTCAAGCACCAAAACTTTCATTCTGGTACTGAATCGAAACTATAATTTTATGATCTTGCACCAGCGAAGGGCAATCATTACCTTCCATGCGTATAGGCTGGAGATCGAGCACCTTTAACACCGCTAATAGCATCATCAACTTCACTCCCATCAAGACACATTGTATTGTTATTCACACTCACTTCAGAACTAGCATTGCTGCTCGTAGCAAGTGGGGAGTCGGATACACTCACTGTCCTGGTTCTGTTAGGTCCTGATCTTACACTGTACATGGAGGATGCTGGAATATTAGTCATCGATGGACGCAGATTTCCGGAGATGCTTTGCCTTATATCCTGTGAGAGAGGAATGTTCTCAATTAAGCAAAATCTTTGAGCAAAAAAAAAAAAAAACAAGGATGACAATATGCACAGCTTCATAGAGCTCCAGCAAAACCAAGAGAACATACTTTTATACTTTAAAAAAAGGGGAAAACTAGCCATGGTCACTATACATGTGTTCAAACTACAGAAAATTATCCCAAAAAGGAAGTTGTCATTCTGAAGATCATCATGTTGCATTAACACGAGAATGACAATTTCTAGAAATGCTGCATAGAGAATTTTGTGTATTAATCTTTGCCCAAAATAGCAGCATCAAATGAAATATACATACCATATGCCTCATAGCCATGTCCAAGGATTTTTTTGACAATGTCCTTCCAAAACCTGTACTGTCAGGTGATGAAGAGTGCGCATATAAGTTATTACGGGGAGAATGTTTATTATCTTGCTTAGCAGGAGGAGCCAGCTTCCGCATATTTACTACCCTTTCAACCATCTTAGTTCCAATCATACCAGGGCTTACATTATCATTAGCTTTAGCATGTAACCTACTCATAGCTGGAATAGGAACAGAGCTTCCACTGCTACGCACAACACCATTAGGAGGGCGTCCTCTAGCTGGGGAGCAAGATTGTCGTCTAACCCTTCCATTTGTAACTGGCTCAATGGATGAAGATCTAGCACTTGGTGCTCCAGGTCTACCCCTTGTAGCTGAAGTTGGCCTGTCAGATAGTGATGTCCGTAGATTAGGTGGAGCATCATAGGAGAGCCCTGGGATATCTGAAGGCTTCCATGGTCTGGGTTTTACAGCTGGAGAACTAGGACGTGAGGCTACAGGATTTCTTGCCGTAGTAGTTGCTGGTGTAACTGAAGACGGAGATTTAATTGAAGGAGCAGTAGCATTAGCTGTACAGGACACTGAACTAGGCCGACGAGTTGGAGTTGCTGCCCTTGATGTGGACTTCGATCCAGGAATGGATGCCCTGGTTGTGAGTGTTGAGGAGCTTCTGGTTGGTGTTGAGGACCTTGTACTAGACCTGGCTGTAGGTGTTGAAGATCTTGTAGGAACCGTAGACTTAGCAGAAGGCAAGGTGGAACGAGAAGTTGGTGTTGAAGACCTTGCTGGCCGGGACATGGTTGTGGTCGATGTTGTTTTAGAAGTTGCAGTGGATGTCATTGCTTTGGATGCTGCAGTAGATGTGCGTCTAGTTGCTGATGTCAAGGAGGATGTTGCACTTGATGTGGTTCGTCCAGTTGGAGTTGAAGGTCTTGATCCACCGGATGAAGATGGTCTTCGAAGACCTGAATTTGAAGTATTTAACCCGGTAGCAGAAGCAGGTTGTCTAGATGCTAAACTGCTTCTACCAGAGGGCTCAGGCTGGGGATTTGCCAACTGCATCCAGAATAAGAAGTTGCGTATTACAATCAGTCCATTGTTCCCAACAATTTCAAGTTAAGACTGCCTAACTGGAAGCTCCAACATTCCATCTGAAATTCCTAATTTTAACTGGGGCAGGTGGTTATGGGTGGACATTAAACCGATAAAAAGGGTCCGAACCGAATTAGGTCAGTTCTTTAGTTTTGGTTCTTTGGACTGTTTTCAGCTTTAATTTTTCAAAAGTTCGTTTTTTGGTTCTAAGATATCAGTATTTTAGTTGACCGAAATACCGCCAGTAACAATGACCACTGCAGCTGCCTCTTAGTCGTGTTCAAGAGCAAAACACCGTGGCTGCTGTTGTTTGATAAGGAGATAGAATAATCAGGTAAATCATTTATTACCAGCAATAATCCTCCTTGCACGAGAAATTTGTCCTTTTAAGAAGCTATAGTCTCATTTCTTTCAGTTTCCAGATTATGACAAAAATAGGTTGTCTCTGGATTATGTTGCAAATATATATAACAAATAACCATGCTAACTATAGGAATCATTTTCTTATGTTCTCATTTGTCATGCATTTCACTAATAGCCAATATCATCTAACTTTTGAAGCTCAATGATCAAAACTGAGCAAAGAGTCACATACCCTACAAGCTACAGGTGGTAGGCATAATTATGTATCTGTTTACGATTTAGGAGAACGTGTACTTTGTTAAACAAGCCTTACTACCCAACAACAATTGCACTCCTAGAAATTTACATCTACAAAAGGTGGTGAAAACTTTGAAAGATTGAGCAATGGTAATTCTAAATGCTCATGAGAAACTTCAAAAAGGAAATGCACATGAGTGTATCATATTATTTGATTTAAGAAATTCATTACGATAACTGTGATATACCAACAAAGATGATTTTGTTGCTAATAGCATTTGCTAAGCAATGGAGCCACCATGTGTGTTTTGAAGTAAAAGACCTGCAAGGTTCTTTCTACCTGATTATAGATTTTTTTTTCTTTTATTATGCTTCTTGCACATCTCTACATCCCTTCCACTGGCTGGACGTGTGGAGAAAATAACTTTAACTCATGACGATAACATTTCATGTATTAAGCATATTATCATATATAATACTCAACCTAATTACAGAAAATGCATTATTTCAGCAATCAAGGACGAGCTTTAGAGTATATTCTTACTCTAGATCTCAATGCAGTTGGACGAGCTTTAGCAATTCCCAGCTGACTCATCATTGATTTTTCTGACTCCATCTCAAGTGAAGGAAAAAGAGGAGTACTGGGAGGTGTTAGAAGCCTGAAATACAAAAATATATCAGACATAAATATACAGATAAAAGACATAAGCAGATACTCTTTTGATATAGAATGTTGAATAAGTGTGGCAAAAGATCATCCAATATCAGAGGTCTCGAGAAGCCTTTTCGCTTCTACTTTGAGCTTTTTAGCTTTTTTTTTGATTGATTGCATGGGGGGGG
>NC_028641.1:74866709-74878564 GCF_001406875.1 Solanum pennellii
GGGGGCTTAGGGCACCCACTGCTTTACTCGTTTGCATCAACATTTTGATATAAGAAATTTATTTGTTGAACATCAAAATATAAGTAAAATTGAGCTCTATATACTGAACATGTTCTCTTGCTATCCATGATGTCTGTATGAACATCAATTATTAAATGCCATTCTGTCCCAAATAGTTTGGCACGATTACCTTTGAAGGAATTCAAGTAGAGGTAATACAAAACCGCAGAGCTTTGACGTAACATGAGGCTACTGCAATGTGGTGCTTAAGATAACAAGTTCGTTTAATTGTCAGTTAGATTGTTAGGTAGGTGTTATTTTGCAGATGTTTGTTATTAGTACATATGCAGTAAGAATTGTTAATCTGAAGCAGTTATATTTCTCTCCCACTCGCTGGTTTTTCCTTACTCTAGCTTAGCTGCGCTCAATGGACTCTCAGGATTGTCACCAATTTCTGGATTTTTAATTACCATTTTGGGAATCAAACTGCTTTTCCGTTGATTATGATTCGTTAAATAAGTTCTAGTTATTTTAACGGAGAAAAAAGCCAAAAGCCCCCTAACCTATATCCGGATTTCCAACAACTTCACTTGAGTCTTATCACCCCGTGAACTATTTAAAACTGAAACTCCATCTCCCTGGGGGTGAGAGGACTCAAGTGAAGTTGAAGAGTGTGGTTGAAAATCCGGATATAAGTTTGGGGGCTTTTGGCTATTTTCTCTATTTAAACTACAAACATTTGTGATCTGTAGTACCTTTATGTAGTTTCCAAATATGCAATTTTAATTTCTAAGCAATTAAAATTCAATGTCTGAAGTCCCACAAAAATTAGAAAAGTTGTCTCAATTACTCCGAACCAAGCCTTTTTTGGGAGGAAGGAGGGAGTACTTATTGATACCAAATTAGAATGTCCATCACAAAAGTTTATTTATCCTCAACTTCTTACTTTGAATGTTCATCTTAAGTTCACCAGCATATCATGAGTATAGAATTTCCTGGAAGCATGGAGACCAAATTTTACAGATCGTAATCAAGTTTTGAAAGACACATTCTCCAACGAAATTCTATTTCTAATAACTTTAAAATTTGGACTCTCATGTCAAAATATCCTAAATCAAAGACAAAGAGGAGAAACATTGTATAGGATCTAGACATTTAACATGGTGCTTTACATTTCTTTGCAACCTACTGTAGTAGTTATTTTTGAATCTGTCACTGTCACATTAAAGAAGCATACTCCGAAGAGTAACTTCTTAATGTTATCTTTCATAAACTCCACCGCTCCCTGAGAGGAAACAACGATTTTTCCACCCCCACCCCCCTTCAATCTTCACAATTTTGTGTTTTGACTGTACTAAACTACTCCTTAGGGTGCGCGATCAATATTGAACATTATGTCCATTTAAAGAATCAGTAAACTTGCCTGCAGAAGATTAGAGCAGACATGTATGATGGTATTCTAAAAGCTATCATTGCTTTACTCAAAAAGAACAATAAAAAGATAAAGATAGACAATGAAAACATAATGTAGGTGACATGACACAGACATTTCACTTGATTGAGGAATTTATGACATTTCAACCTAACCAGCTAAAAAAACATAATAAACGGAAGAAGAAGAGTCACCATCAGTACATGCTCGAGAAGAGAGTAAAATTAAAGGAGATTACCACTCATAATCATTTTTGTCATTGTCAGCATTGAGGAAATCATCAGTACCATTCTTCCTCACATTAGTGGTTGATCCAATATTGAATATAGGCGAACTTCCTGCTCTTGATTCTACAAAGGACAAAGAATTTGCAAAAATAATAATAAATGAGCTTAGCTTATGAAGCACAGTTCAATGGAAAAACCAAATTCACCACAAATCAAACCATATTGTAGTATTCTTATGCCTCTACAGCAAAGTTGCACAGACTCGTGTCGGATTCCCCAAAAATTTAGAGAATCCAACACACACCTGCTCACAACATTTTCGAAGAGTCGGAGCAACATAGATCTAAATTCATAAATCAACTAATTATATCAAAGCAGACACAAAATCACACCATAATCTCAACCAGAAACTAATAATGAAGACAATAATTGAAACAGTAAAACATCAACTGAAAAGGATTTAGTTCTCACCAAGCGGAGCATCAAATTCATCGCCGTTTTGGAAAAGGAGAAGATCATTTCTCTCCTTCTCCCTTCTTCGCATTTCGAGAAACAAACCTAGCTCCTCCTCCTTCTCCTTCATTACCGAATTCCTAAAGCTCCCCATTTGCTGTTGCAGCTCCCTTAACGCCGATTCCTCTGCCCTAAAACTTCTATTCATACTTCAAAAAAACCTAAAAACCCCTAATCCATCAACTCACCAAAAATTCTCCATTTCTTCTGCAAATTTCATCAAACAAAAACAGCATTTCACACTCATCATCTACACATCCTCATGAACTACTTCAACAAGCTCAATAATGCTAAAACCCAGATGTAACAAAAATTACTTGAAAAAAATCACAGAAAATTCTACAAAAAGCTTAACGAAACCGCAATTTGCAGAGACGAAAACACGGTAGGTAAAAAATTAGAGAGAGAAATCAAAAAAGAGATATGATATGAAGATCATCAGAATTCAGAGAGAGAAAATTTGGAAGCTAAAAATGTTACTTATGGGAAGAACGAGGGATGAAAATGAATATAAAAAAAACTTTTAGGACTAAATTGTTCATTTTGTTTTTTTTCAGAATTAGCTAACTGATAGGGCAAAGTCACGAGAGTGGGGGCAACCAAAAAAAACAAATCGTGGTGTAACGGATAAGGTATCTCCGTCGTTAATCCGAGATCTCGTGTTTAATTGTAAACAATAAAAATTTAATTATAAAAACATTTTTTACCTAAACAAATTTAAAAAACGCTAAAAACACTTTTAAATTCATGTACATTATTTTTCATTCATTCACTTGACTAACTCAACTTTAATATACCTCTAAAATCTCTATTTTCATCGCTTTTCTCAACTTTTCATTAACAATTTCATGCTTCTATTGAGACCAGTTATTATGTTATATGGCAGATTGAGATATACCTAAATTTAGTTAGTTATGTAAATAGCATTTTTATGACTTATAATAATTTGGATACGTGATAAATAATTTAATCAAATTTAAAAAAATATTTTTTATATTTCTCTCTAATTAAATTTTAAGAAATATAAATTTAATTTAATCGAATTTCACCGAATTTAAAAAGAAAGTGATGAGTGTGGGACATGTTTAATGCAACTAACTCAGCTTCTCTTTTGATGTTTTCTTCACTTGAAGGGTACGTTATCAGAATTCCAATGGTTGCTATGTATAATTACAAAAATAGCCCCACTTCATAAAATAAAATTATGTTTTAAAAAAAGAAATTATAATTATTTCTGAAATTTCAATTTTGCCTTGTTGTGAGGGAAAAAGAAGTTATAGTGGTTAGTTGTCTTCAAAAAGTTCAAATGAAGATATCATATTATCATTGCATTTCTTTTTGGATTTTCATCGAGCGTTTGATATTTAAAATTAGTTTGAATTTGTGTTAAATAAAAATTATTTGAATACAATATTTTTTATTTAAAAAAAATTCATATGTAAAAGTCGAAACAAAAACCTTTTATTGAGAGAAAAACAATTTCATTCACTGCATCACGTCCTTTAATAATATATTTGGAAAAAAAAAAGAAGGAAACACCAATACTTCTCATAAGAGTATGATATATAAAATCTTAATTTTAAGCAAATTTTAGTCAATTTTAAGCAAATTCAAAATTAGTTCGAATTTGTGTTGAATAGAAATTACTCTGATACAACACTTTTTATTAAGAACCTTTTTCATACTTAAAAGTCGAAACAGAAACCTCTTATCGAGAGAAAATCAACTTCATTCATTACATCATGTCCTTTACTAATATATTTGGGGAAAAAAGAAGGAAACCTCAATACTAATTATAAGAGTATGATATATAGAATCTTAATTTTAAGCAAATTTTAGTCAATTTTAAGCAAATTCAAAATTAGCTTGAATTTGTGTTGAGTAGAAATTACTCGGATACAACACTTTTTTATTAAAAAAATTTCATATTTAAAAGTCGAAACAGAATCCTCTTATCGAGAGAAATCAACTTCATTCATTACATCACGTCATTTAACAATATATTTAGGGAAAAAAGAAAGGAAACCTCAATACTACTTATAAGAGTATGATATATAAAATCTTAATTTTAAGCAAATTCAAACTAAGTTTGAATTTGTGTTGAATATAAATTATTCAGATACAATACTTTTTATTAAGAACTTTTTCATACTTAAAAGTCGAAACAGAAACCGCTTATCGAGAGAAAAACAACTTCATTCATTACATCACGTCCTTTAATAATATATTTGGGAAAAAAAGAAGAAAACCTCAATACTACTTATAAGAGTGATATATAAAATCTTAATTTTAATCAATTATATCATTTTTGTCAAGCGTAGTATATATCCAAATTTTATTTTATTTTATATAATACTATAATTCAGCTTGATCAAACGGACTATTAATATATAACAAATCAAATTGGGAATTTCGAGTAAGTATATTATATGCGTATGACACCTTGTTGAAGTAGTTGGGTAAGGTAAGTAGAACAAAATTCTTTGTATTAAAAAATGATTAATTAAACATTTCTTAACCATTATCCTATTTATGCCTTTATTTGATTTTTTTAAGTGATGTTGTGGGATATAAGTTATAAGTTGGGTAATATTGTTACCTAATCATTTTTATAAACATGAAAAAAAAAAGTTAGAACGATTAAAAAATTATATAATTTGTTTTAAGTATTTGATATCGAGACTTTGTTGTTATTGTTTCTTTTTATCTGACACACGTTATGTAATAGTTCAAATTGATAATCAAATTTTAAGCGACACGATAATGATTTTCAATCTAATTTATCTTATGATGAATAGTTAAATAAGATAAAATTGATCGATCTACTATAAAAATTCTAATAAAAACTAATTGCACTCTATCTATATTAGGGCGCCACACTATTATTTTATTTCTTTAATTAATTGTATGCAGTGACATGCAAATTCATCATTTAGAGTAAAAATTTAGAAGAATAAATGTAGTTACATGTTTAATTACTTTTTAAAAATTCTTGTTATTAAATTTGAATTAAAGATAATGAGTTTGATTGAACTTGCTTTTAATATGTCATTTTGATGAGTTGGGTACTTCAGTTTTGTCATCTTCCCTTATCCCCTAATCATTGTTTAATGACTATTTTAGATGCTAATTAAATTTTAAATTTAATATTTAATCGTATTTTGATTTATAAGGACAAAATACTTTATTTAAGTAAAAGTTAATGAATTTGATCAAATTCGTATCCAAATTTTTAACTCCGTTCTTGATCATATTGATATATGTAATTTTCAAAAAAAATCAATTTTTGATTAACAATAGAATTTGTAAGGAGTAACTAAAGACAAGTGAATTAAGGATGAGTTATATGAATGCAAGACTACACAAAAAAGATAAATAAATAAATAAATCAATATATATATATATATATATAAAGTCGAGACTCTCTTTTATAAAAATCCTTAAAAATTAAGAAATGAGATATATTTTCAAAGTGACCTCTGTTTTCTAAAAAGCTCGATCTTTTTAAAAGCTAGAAGTCAATCCGACACCTAAGTATAAAATGACTACATACATATTACATACTAGTTTTGAAACATATATTGGTTTAGATATTGGGCTCGAGACTGATTGAAGGGAGGTCTCCATCAGACTCAAAAACATATTTAGATTTAGATATTGGGTCAAAACGAATTGAAGGATGTCAGGGCTAGACTTGAAGTTGACTATTGATCTAGCCGAGGACCATCATGAGGGTGCTCTAGTTATAAAGTAATATGTTTTCGAAAAGAGATCCTTCAGGTTGTACGTTTGATAATAAAACGACTTTAATTATATCACGAGTAATATCAATTTAAGTCATGTCGAACATTTAGTGACCTGGATGGTCAGGGTCTTTACTTACCTTAGCTGAGTCTTATGTGTGCGAACTACGAATCTTCTCAAGCTAATGTAAAATAAATTAATATTTCTTTGATTTCTATTCAGTCACATGTCATAATCTCATTCATTCATCTGTGAAGCGCGATTTCCTTTCGTTATTATATGGTTGAGTAGTAAATTTTCGAGATCATAAGAAAATATCTATCTTTGTTGTTTTAATTGTTTATATGGGTCTGTCAGATTATTCCTTTATTTAATGATTTCTTTGTAATTAATTATCCTAATTAAAAAAAAAAACAGTACACTGGAGAATGAACAGATGCAGTTTTTTTTTTTTTTTACAAAGTAAAAATATAACAAAAAGATGAGTGTCGACAAGCTAAAGATAATAAAGAACCACATAAAGTATAAGAAAAAGAGAACAAGAAAATGGTATTTGTTTGTTAAGAATAAACAAATTTTAGGCCTAATTTAATTCAAAATATTATATTTATATCCTCGTAAAATCGTTTGATCGGTGAATAAATTAACCAAAATTAATAGTAATGGAATTATAGTATTCAAGACTAATGAAATTTTAGAGTTGTAAATATGGATTTGACTCACTGAATGATCCAATCCAAATATATAATTTTTTTATAATTGGACAAAAATATTTTAAATTTAAATTTCAAAATTTATGAAAAGTATTTAAAGAAAAGTGAATTGGTTCAATGTAACTCACAGCTAGCCCATGTATGATTAGGATGTGCTAATCACAGAAAACTTACTTAACTACACAAACATTTTTGTTCTACTTACTGATTTCCAATAATTTGAAATATTTTCATATTAAATGTCTGATTAACTAATAATTTTATATTATATTTTAAGTGAGAAACACATAAATATATAATATCAAATTTACTTTGAAATATAATACAAAAGGAGAGAGGTGAGTGAGATAGGAGAAAGGAGAACAAAAAAGTCGAACTATTTCAGTATCATGTGGATTACGTTGATACATGAATCAAAGATATCATAAGATACACAGGGAAACAAGCGAGAGAGATAAGAGAGTGTAAATCTCATATATTCTAAACTAATGAAATTTATGTTACTTATACAAGTCATATTAAGGTTGTTGAAATAGTGGGCTAGCCCATCGTGATCCATATTGACATCTCTAAATAAGAAAAAATTATTTGGGTGAGAAAAATAAATTTATTGATATCTTTTTATTTGTTATCATATATAGCAATACTATGAATTTTATGATAAATCTCTTATATATTAAGAATGAATTATGCATATAATATAAATGTGTTATAAATGTTTTGAAATATATTATGATTGTTTGATAAAAAGTTGAGACAATGAAGTGTATTAAA
Source organism: Solanum pennellii (assembly GCF_001406875.1). Lineage (NCBI taxonomy): Eukaryota > Viridiplantae > Streptophyta > Magnoliopsida > Solanales > Solanaceae > Solanum > Solanum pennellii. The sequence goes on from NC_028641.1 coordinate 74,874,113, forward strand.
ATGTGTGACAAATGTATTATTCATAAATAAAAAATGTGTATCATATGTATTTTATAAATTGCTTTTGTGTAATATATATCAAAATTATATTATAAATGTATTACAAATATCCAGTGATATAAATATTATTACTATAAATGATAAATATTTTCTTAATATAATATATCTATGTAAATTTCTTTCTGCTTATTCAATATATATTTTGTATTAGTATATACTTTTAAAATAATTAAAAATGGACCATACATATATAATATAAAGTACGTGTCTGATTTAAACAAAGATAAAACAAGGTTAATTTTTAATTTTAACTTTAGTTATGTTTGTTTAAACGACTTTGTGAAAAAGAAATTTAGAGAAAGACAAATGTATCAACTTAATATTTAATACCTTGATTATAATTAGAGATTATTACACCATATGATTTTCGAAAAATACAAAATTCAGATGTGAAATCAATATCTTAAATTTAATTTCAAATTTCCAATTGAGTTTATCTTTTTATTTCAAAAATCAAACGATCATCGAGTTAATCAATAATACTAACAAACCATAAATTTTAAATAAAATACTTTCTTCTCTCACATATACCCTTTTCCTTTAACGAAAATGAAAAAAATATAATTTTAATCTAAATTTTTATTATTATTTTCTAAAAAGTATACTCCCATATTAGTAAATTTAATCCTCGTCCAACATATTTTTTTTGACTTCTTTTTGTTTCAATGGCTAATTTATAATTATCATTTTGATAATCAAATTTATTTATGTTTCACTAATATTCTTGTAAAACTTATTGTACGTGATCAAATTTTTTCTTCGAATACAAAATTAAATTACAATACACAAAAAAAAAATAGTTTAATTTTTTTTTCTTTGAACTAAGGAATGAAAGAAAAAAAATAAGAATAAGAATAAGAAATTCAAATAATTATAATAAAAGAAGTCAAAAAATAATTTATGTATAAAAAAAATTAAAATATACCTTAAACTTTGATAGAAAAATCATATATACCCCTAAATAATTTTTTTTTAAAAAATAGAAGTAATAAATATGAATTTAAAACTAATTTTTTAACTTCCGTTAAATGAAGGGTATATGTGAGCCATTTTGTAACGGCAGGGGTATATGTGAGCCGTTTGTATAACGGTAAGGGCATATGTGAGTCACTTTTATAACGAGGGTATATCAGCTCTAAATGACAAAGTTGAGGGATATATCAGACCCTTTTCCCAAAATATTTTATGTAGTTGGTGGTTGGTTTGGAGTGAGGGGTGGGGGGTGGGGGTAGGGGGGTAGGGGGGGGTTTTTAAAAGTTAAAGCTTTATCATTTTTGGAGTTATTGAACTAATACTAGATCCTTTTTGTCTCATCATCCATCAACTTTTCAATCTATTTGTTTTTTCCCATAATTAACAAAAATCAATTTGTTCCTAATAGGCTAATATGATATATAAACTAGCTACTATGACTAGGCCACAAGTGATTTATTTTGGATTTATTAGTCGTGATTAGACAAGACATAACTCGATTTAAATACGTAATTTTAATTTCTTTTACTTTTTTTTTTGTTTTCTGTTTTGAGAAATGCTAAATAGTCAAAAAATTTGACCTACAGGTTGAAAAAAACTATAATATTTTTTCTATTTCAAAACAAACTGATATTTTTTTCATTTTTAGTTAATAAGTATTAAAATTAAAAGGGTAAAAGTATTTAAAAAATCAAAATAACATAGATAAAATATCATTCTGATCAAATTTTTGTCCAAAAAATGTTTTGTCCTTTCTTTTTTGAATGTTGCTCTAAAAGTATACTCGAGTTGAAGTATTTATTTTTAATTATTTTTCGTTTTAATGACTCATATTGATATGTGATGTACTTGAAAACATCATCAAGTAAACGAAGAATGTATTTCTATTAATAACTTAAAATTTTTAACTAAGATGATCATGTAAGTTATTAATTATGGGTTAAATAAGAAGCTTGGATTCGAATTTCATTATTATGTTTTAATAGTATTATTAAAAAAAACATGTATTTAACTCATAAAAACTATAAATTTGTATGCAAGAAACATTATGAAAATACAATTAATTAAATAAAAAATATGCTTCCAAAAATTTAAGTTTTTAACTGAAATGGTCATAAATACTCACACACACTTCGTTAGTGTAATATAAAATTAAACAAATAAACTAATTATAAACTACAAACAACTTTCATTGTATAATCTATGAATTACACCAAAGATTACATTACTCAAAATCATGATACTATAAAAACATCATATTTTATTTTATTAAATTGGGAATAAATTACAAGATGGAAAATCAAACCCTCACTGATAAAATAAATATTTACATAATCAACCAACTGAGTTACGTACTAAAATACTACAACATAATTAAATCTTGATCATCAAGATCTAATCAAAGAGAACACCTTTTCAAGATGTTTAGCCTTGAGACTAAGATACTCCTTCACTTTCACCTTTCTATATTTTGGTACAACAACACCAACATTTTTATCAAAAGAAACTAATGGAACAATTGTAGAATCAACTTGAGGTCCAAAAAAATAAGCCAAAGAAACCCTATGCTTAGTTTGATCCACAAGAACTCGATGATAAACCGATGGAAATTCACCATTAGAGAGTATATGAAGAAGATCACCCACGTTAACAATGAGGGCATCGTTGGAAATTGGAGTAATTGAAGTCCATCCTTGGTCTTTTTTCAAGATTTGAAGACCCTTTGTGTTATTTGTTTGATGAAGTATTGTTAGGAATAATGAATCTGTATGAGGAGCTAACCCTAGTGCATGGTTAGGGTTTGGGCAACATGGATATGAATTCAATTGTAAAGCTTGTGTAAATTCAAATGAATTAATCAAATGTTCTTGAGATGGTTGCAAGTAATTGAGGATGAACAACCAAAGTTGAAAGGATAGAGCTTTCATCTTCTTTTGATAATTTTCCATCACATCACTACAAGATTAAACAAAACAAATAATCAAAACAAGGAACCATAATAGCATTTCTCGTGTCTGAAATTATCTATCGTGATTTCTAAAAGTAATTTGTCTCTTGAGAGAAATGTAATTGTTGTGTAGAATTATCTACTAAATAACTTGATTATATTAATAAATGTTTTTTTGTATCGTTAATATATATAACTTCAACTCGTTTTTTATATGCTTTTACATAAAATCAATCCATGTACTTACCAAAATTCTTGATAGTCATGTGGCCAAAGTTTCTTAGCATGATCAAGTGGTGAATCCATAATGGTGAACCCTTCATGCCACATGAACTTAGAAAAAAAGGGTGTTATTCGAGCTGTGCCATAGCCGGTGGCACCACTAGTCGATCTCATGACCTTCACCTTCTCTTCTACAGGCAAGGCGAAAAGTCGCCTTGCCTGTGATTCAACTTCATCAAAAGAATCTAATGAAATTCCATGATTAATAACTTGAAATATTCCCCATGTTTTGCATGCATGACCTATAAGTTCCACAACATTAGGAGCTAAAAGATCAATTATTGGGACATTAGGGTTTTTTTCATCATGATTAATTGGAAAATTATTGATATTAGGCCATAAATGAGAGTTTGGAACTTCTTGGATTAAGTGAAAATCTATAGGAAGGATGTGTTGAGGGCTTTGAGGGTTTTCTTTGAAAGATTCTTCAAGAGTAGAAGTAGACATTATTTGGGAATTTGGAGAATAATCAAATATTGTAATGAGAAGAATATAGTTTTTTCTTGGAATTTATATAGGGTAGGGATAATATCTTTTTTTACACATTTATTGATTGGTCTTTTGGAATATGTGTGGTGTATAAGTAGGTTTCTAATTTTGTCTGACTAAGCTATCATTTAATTATAAATTTTGAATCAGATATTTAACTTTTTTTCTTTAAATATCTATTTGACGTAAAATTTGAATTGGACATTTATAATTTTTCTTTAAATATATGTTTGTTCAAATTTTGAAGTAACTATTTAATTATTTTCTTTAAATACTTATTTGACTTGGATGTTGAATTACTCATAAATATTTATCCTCAAATGTATCTAATTAGGCAATGCAATTTGATCTTTATGAAGGATGAGAGAAGAAGTTGCTCCAGCGGTGCAAGAGTCAGCGCTGGTACTTTTTCTAGAGATTGGGATAGTTGAGCGGGGGATTTCGTGACATTTCTGATTGGCTGTCTTGTATTTCTAATAAGTTGTTATTTATTCAAAGTCCCTCCAAAAAGTAAGTGTTTGAGATTTTCATTCACAAAAGTTAATTATCTTTTTTTCCAAATATAATATATGTCTAAATACAACTTTTCAAAAATCACCTCAAAATTTAAAGTTTCAAGTTTCAAATATCAACTACAATATTTATGATCAAACTAGAGCAAAAAATAGAGTCAGGGTGTCAAACTATAATATATATATATA
>NC_028641.1:74878770-74881288 GCF_001406875.1 Solanum pennellii
ATATATATATATATATATATATATATATATATATATATAAAATGAAAATTATTTTTATATATATACATAGTAAATGTATAATTTTCTTTGCATGTTTGCTTTTAAATATTTAATAAAAATTCCTGCTATTATATGGGATAGCCTTAAACTTTCACTTTTGGAAAAACCAAAAATAATTATTCATCGAGCTTTTAATGATTTAAGTTTAAAATATAAAATGTAAACATGACTGCTTTGGAGTCGAAAGAATTCTTCTCAATTTTCTGCCATAATAATTATATATAAATTTTCTTCGATTATATATTTATGACGAATATTTTAATTTAAATTGTGTGAGCTTATTCATATCATCAATTACAAATTCAAAAGAAAAAGGAGGATAATCTAGGATCAATAAAATATAATCGTTTTTACTTTATAAAATAAAAGTAAAATTACTTTCATTTTACCCTCCCTATGTCTTACTTATGAATTGTGAACTATTTAATTTATTATTATTATTATTATGAGTATTTTTTAGCTAATTATTTAACTCGATAACTAATATTGAAATCAATAATTCTACTAAATAAGTGTAATGATAATGGAGTTGATGGCGTATGGCCTAACTTGATTAGTGTGTTTGCCTAAATTTGTGTTCATTAGGGCCGGAGTTAGGTGCGGNATATATATATATATATATAAAATGTGTGAATCTCTAATAAAATTAATTAATGATTTAATGGTAAAAAAATAATCCGTAACAATACATTTCACGCTAGAGTTATCGATTCAAGACCCCTTCTCCGAACTCGAAAATTTAGAACTCTCAAATATTTAATCTCTTTGCACTTATTCCTATATTTCCTTTTTCTTAAATAAAAAAATTAATTTCACTATTCAATTTTATTTACTGATGTGGCCATGTGGTAGGATTTTTGTTTGGTCATGTACAAATTAAATCGATCAAAACTCATATTTTAAATGTTTTGATCTTTATTATTATATCAATTTTGTTTGCTAGTGAATATTATTCAACAATTTTAATGTTCAATAAATGGGTTTGTTTTATTTGACTTATTTATTATTAAACGATAAATTAAGCAGAAAAGAAAAACAAATTGTATCTATAGGACATAAGGAGTTGTCCTAGTCTCTCTTATCACTTATGTTTAGGTTATTTTTTGGATTTAAAGTAAAAGTTAAAAAGGAAAAATTACTCGACGTGATAAATATTTAGGTTGTTTATTACATAAAATTATATATATATATATTTATATATTATAATTATTTTTTTATTGTACTTTGAAATTCCTCTTATTTTTTAATGTTGAGCTTGAATTTAACCGATCTTATATACTTGACTATTTTTCTTGTTATCAATGTGGTAAATAGTAATATTCGTTCTTTAATAATAGAGAATTTCATTTTATCATTGGATATGTGTTATTTTATTCAATGTTGCTTTCATCTTTTTATTTTATTATTTAAAATTTGAAATTTATCTATTTAATTAATTAAAATTCACATCAGATGAGTTGTAGGAACTTGGATCGCATTGAACACATTTAATTTGATGGTCCATATTTGACTAATACAAATACTCAACTTTTTGATCCAAAAATAGAAATAATTCAATCGACTAATTAATAATTGTGATTGAAAGGTGACCTCGTAAGTCGCCACATTACCGAGTAAAGTAATGGTTGTATATCAATGTTGTCATGTAAAATGTTGAAATTAAATATTTAGTATATTCGATCATCAATTTTTGTTTATCGAAAGGCTCCCAAGCTTTCCATTTGGATCAATAATTTTTGTAAAAAATCTTTACATAAGTTTATTTTTAGCTTTATATCTTTTATGAAATTTAAAATACAAGAGATTTTTATAATATTATTGTTTATTATTCAAATAGTAAAGGATTTAGAGTTTAAAGTTTAACCAGATTTTCAAACTCTTAGGGCGAAAATTTTGAGATTGTTGGGCCAGGCCCAACTTGAGACAATCCTTTCCTTTTGGACATGTTCCATTTTTTTGTCCACATTTATGTTTGGGTTTTTTAGATTGAGGAACTTTCACATATAGCCACTCAAAAATAGCCTAATCATTCTCTATAACTATAGTTTGATAATTACAATTCGTAGCTACATGTTATAGGGAGGAGAGAGGCGAGTAAGAGAGGACAAAGAGTGGGAGAAAGGTGAATTGTATATGTATATCGGTTAGTTAATTGTATATTATACATATGTATCTGTATATATGGCCAGCGAAATTGAGAGAGGGAGGAGAGAGGAGAGCGAGATCGGGAGAAGGAGGAGAGAGGTGAGCAAGAGAGGACAGAGAGTGGGAGAGAGGTGAATTGTATATGTATATCGGTAAGATAATTGCATATTATACATATATATTTGTATATTCTGCTAATTATACATCTACAAATATGACTAATTATACAAATCACAATATATACATGCTAGTACATGTATGTGGTGTGATTCACATGTATCTACATAGGAGAGTGGCAAGCGAGATTAGTGGT
>NC_028641.1:74881474-74883858 GCF_001406875.1 Solanum pennellii
GGGGGGGGGGGGGGGGAAGGCGAGCGAGATTTGTCTTTGTATCTCAGATACATGTAAATTCACTTGAATACATCTAATTTTAACCCATGTATCCCGAGATATACATGTATTGCTAGATGCAACAAAACTTGATAATATTCATAATATTACAAACTAAAGTATATCCATGTAATTACTTCTTAAACTAATAGATTTATGTAAGTTCCGTTAAGTTTTTGCATGAATTGGCCCTAATTTTGTGAAGTCATTAGCTTTTGCTTTTCAAATTAGTGATCTTTAATTTTTTATTTCTATTTCTCATTTTATGAAATATTGTGAGTTAAAAGCATTTTTAATTATGACCTAATCTAGCAAAAATTTCTATAAGAATAAATTATACTCCTTCATGGATTACTTCGTAAATTATATCGACATTAGTTTTGTATGAATTAAATTATGACGATGAAGGACACTTTTGTAAAGTTTGAGAAAAAAACTATAAAGGGAAGGGTTGACCAAAAAAATGTGCCAAAAAAGAAAGACCACCAATTTGAAGAGCAAAAAATAAAAATAATTCTCCTATATCCGCTAATTATTTATCTATTTTTTTTCTTGTTCCTTTTCACTTGTTCATTTTGATAAATAAAAAAAGATCAATTTCTTTTTACCCGTTATACCATCATTTAGTTTAAATATTAAATTTTAATTCATTCACTTTATAATTAAAGCAGTAAAATGATAAACTCATTATGTCAATCTTAATAAATATGTCAACTTAAAAGTGAACAAATAATTAAAAACAGAAAAAGCAGATTAAATGTCACTTATAAAACTCTTTATATTTTTATCGACATAAATATTTCTAAAGAAAATAATAAATTTAAAAAAATAACAGATTATTCAGATTTAACGTAATATTACCAACAAGGCAAATCTATAATCTCAAATTAGTTGATGTAGCATATTTGATTTCCTATCTGATGTATGGTCCATACATTCGAAATCGACTATTCTGAATTCGCACTGCTAAATTTATACTCAAGAGAAAGTAAAAAAAATAATTCATACTCAATACTCGAATTTAAAATCTATAATGAATCTGTTATTATTCAATTTATAACTTCATATTCTCTCTTAAATTCTTTCAATTATCTTAAAATCTTTAGTTTCGATTTTAATTTGTCAATTAACACGTGTACCAACAACAAAAAAAAGCACTTTTAGATGTTGCTTCATATATTTGATGTAAGTTGTAACATCTTTTTTCAAATAGACATGAGTTTCACTTTTGTTTAGAGTTCTTTTATATCCCTCCGTCCTTAATTGCTCGTCCATTTTTTTTATAGTTGTTCCTAATTACTTATTCATTTTGACAAATTAAGAAAGGACAATTTTTTTAACCTATTATACCCTTAATTAAATGACTAATTACTTTAAAAATGTAGAATTTTTCATCCACTTTATAACTAATAGGAGTAAAATTGTAAACTCACTATGCTATTAATTATTTTCTTAATAGGTATGTCAATTTAAAAGTGGACAAGTAAAAAAGGAACAGAGAGACTATATGCAAAAGTTGTTCCTTTGGCATGATATAGTATTGATAATTATGATTTTTAAAAAATAGTTTATTGCCATTATCATATTAAATTAATTTGGTATAGTTAGTTATTTTACAATATGGAATATTGATAACTATAGTTATTTGATTTTGACTTATATTTACTCTTACTAATAAAATTTATGACTTTAACTTTTAAAAAACGTGTCAATTATATCATAATAACATCTTAAACATGAAGAAATATTCAAGAAAAAGTACAGGCAATATTTTCCCTTAATTACTTAATCGTTTACTTTAAAAGACATTTTACTCAAAGTATAGTAATCAACATTCCAACATCCGAATAATTAGTTGTCTTAATATTGTTTTATATATTTATTAATATCATAATAATATATGTGAATTGTATACTATATATTTTGATATGGTATCCGATATTTCAATTTTTTTGTAAATACCAAATATCATACCTCATACCAAATACCATATCTTTTTAAAAATGAATACCAAATATCACAATATTGAAACCGCGGTATTAAAGAAATTTAACTTCAATATAGTATTAGTATCTACTACACCATGTCCAACCCTAAAGCACATTCATGTTGCTCTATAACAATTATACTATAATAATCAAATTTTATTTGAAATCGATCTTTTTTATATTATATTATTTTATATATTCATTATAATAATGTTTTTATATATCTAGATAAACGATGCCAATAAAAAAAATTGTTTTTAATAGTAAAATGGGATGATAGGTTTTGTCAATAAGGTAACTAAAAAGAAAGCATTTATATATATATATATATATATATATATATATATATATATATAT